>NW_027413162.1:193368-424862 GCF_048544455.1 Silene latifolia | reverse complement strand
AATTCAGAATCATCCTGTTCGATTTCAGAATCAACTCCGTTCGATTTCGACCAAATAACGAGCTTTAACACATTTTTCACGATAATCCGAGTTTCGCGAATGCCGGTTTTTGTGGTACACCGGCACTCCCAAATGTCTTCCGTTGGTGCTCAAACTTTGCGTGCCCGCTTATCTGACCCAGAACTTTCTATGTGATTTCCGGAGAATTTTGTTCCGGGACCCGGAATCCAGAAAAACCGTGTATTATACACTTCAATTTGAGCCGTTGAAGGTCGTACTGGACACTGTTTCTTTATCTCCCTGTTTTTCAATCACGCGTCCGAGCTCAATTCAGGAATCATCCTGTTCGATTTCAGGAATCAATCTGTTGATTTTCACCTCAAATAACGAGCTTTAACACATTTTTCACGATAATCCGAGTTTTGCCAATCTTGGTTTGGGCACACAGCACCCCCAAATGTCATCCGTTGGTGCTCAAACTTTGCGTGCCGCTTTATATTACCCGGAATTTTCTATGTGATTTCGGAGAATTTTTTCCGGGACTTGAAATCGGCAAAACCGTGTATTATACACTTCAATTTCAACTGTTCGGAAGGTCGTAATATGGCCTTGTTTCTTTTTCTCCCTGTTTTTCAATCACGCGTCCGAGCTCATTTGAGAAATCAACTTTGTTCGATTTCAAATTTCAAATAACGAGCTTTAACACATTTTTCACGATAATCGAGTTTCGGCGAATGCTGGTTTGTGGCACAACTGCACCCCCAAATGTCTTCCGTTGGTGCTCAAACTTTGCGTGGCCGCTTTATATGACCCGAGAATTTTCTATGTGATTTCCGGAGAATTTTGTTCCGGGAACTTGAAATCCCGAAAAACCGTGTATTATACACTTCAATTTCAACTGCTCGGAAGGTCGTACCAGCATGTTTCTTTTTCTCCTGTTTTTCAATCACGCGTCCGAGCTCATTTCCAGGAATCAACTTTGTTCGATTTCAACCTCAAATAACGAGCTTTAACACATTTTCACGATAATCCGAGTTTCTTTGCGAATGTTGGTTTGTGACACACCGGCACCCCCAAATATCTTCCTTTGGTGATCAAACTTTGCGTGGCTACTTTATCCACCCGAGAAACTTTCTATGTGATTTCGGGAGAATTTTGTTCCCGGACCCGAATCCCGAAAAACCGTGTATTATACACTTCAATTTGAGCCGTTAGGAAGAATTAAGGTCGTCCCGGACCCTGTTTCTTTATCTCCTGTTTTCAATCACGCGTCCGAGCTTAATTCGGGAATCATCCTGTTCGATTTCAGAATCAACCTGTTCGATTTCAACCTCAAATAACGAGCTTTAACACATTTTTCACGATAATCCGAGTTTTGGCGAATCTTTTTGGTTTGTAGGCACACCTACACTCCCCAAATGTCTTCCGTTGGTGATCAAACTTTGCGTGCCCACTTTATATTACCCGAGGAATTTTCTATGTGATTTCCGGAGAATTTTGTTCCGGGACTTCAGAATCCCGAAAAACCGTGTATTATACACTTCAATTTCAACCGTTCGGAAGGTCGTACCAGACCGTGTTTCTTTTTCTCCCTGTTTTTCAATCACGCGTCCGAGCTCATTTCAGAATCAACTGCTTGTTTCGATTTCAGCCTCAAATAACGAGCTTTAACACATTTTTCACGATAATCCGAGTTTCGACGAATGCTGGTTTGTGGCACACCGGCACCCCCAAATGTCTTCCATTGGTGCTCAAACTTTGGGTGGCCGCTTTATCTGACCCGAGGAAATTTCTATGCGATATCCGAAGAATTTTGTTCCGGGACCCCGGAATCCCGAAAACCGTATTATACACTTGATTTGAGCCGTTCGGAAGGTCGTCACGACCCTGTTTCTTTATCTCCCTGTTTTTCAATCACGCATCCGAGCTCAATTCAGAATCATTCCTTCGATTTCAGAATCAACTTTGTTCGATTTCACCTCAAATAACGAGCTTTAACACATTTTTCACGATAATCAGAGTTTCGGCGAATCTTTGGTTTGTGGCACACCGACACCCCCAAATGTCTTCCGTTGGTGCTCAAACTTTGCGTGCCGCTTTATATTACCCGAGGAATTTTCTATGTGATTTCGGAGAATTTTGTTCCGGACTTGAATCCCGAAACCGTGTATTATACACTTCAATTTCAACCGTTCGGAAGGTCGTACTGCACCGTGTTTCTTTTTCTCCTGTTTTTCAATCACGCGTCCGAGCTCATTTCGAAATCAACCGTTCGATTTCAGCCTCAAATAACGAGCTTTAACACATTTTTCACGATAATCCGAGTTTAAATGAATCTTTGGTTTGTAGGCACACCGCACACCCCAAATGTCTTCCGTTGGTGCTCAAACTTTGGGTGGCCGCTTTATCTGACCCGAGGAAATTTCTATGCGATATCCGAAGAATTTTGTTCCGGGACCCCGGAATCCCGAAAAACCGTGTATTATACACTTCGATTTGAGCCGTTCGGAAGGTCGTACCGGACCCTGTTTCTTTATCTCCCTGTTTTTCAATCACGCGTCCGAGCTCATTTCAGGAATCAACCTATTTGATTTCAGGAATCAACCTGTTCGATTTCAGCCTCAAATAACGAGCTTTAACACATTTTTCACGATAATCCGAGTTTCTGGCGAATCTTTGGTTTGTGGCACACCGGCACCCCCAAATGTCTTCCGTTGGTGCTCAAACTTTGCGTGCCCGCTTTATCTGACCCGAGGAACTTTCTATGTGATTTCCGGAGAATTTTGTTCCGGGACCCCGAAATCCCGAAAAACCGTGTATTATACACTTCAATTTGAGCCGTTCAGAAGGTCGTACCGGACGCTGTTTCTTTATCTCCCTATTTTTCAATCACGCGTCCGAGCTCAATTCAGGAATCATCCTGTTCGATTTCAGGAATCAACCTGTTCGATTTCAGCCTCAAATAACGAGCTTTAACACATTTTTCACGATAATCCGAGTTTCGGCGAATGCTAGTTTGTGGCACACCGGCACCCCCAAATGTCTTCCGTTGGTGATCAAACTTTGCGTGCCCGCTTTATATTACCCGCGGAATTTTCTATGTGATTTCCGGAGAATTTTGTTCCGGGACTTCAGAATCCCGAAAAACCGTGTATTATACACTTCAATTTCAACCGTTCGGAAGGTCGTACCAGACCGTGTTTCTATTTCTCCCTGTTTTTCAATCACGCGTCCGAGCTCATTTCAGGAATCAACCTGTTCGATTTCAGCCTCAAATAACGAGCTTTAACACATTTTTCACGATAATCCGAGTTTCGGCGAATGCTGGTTTGTGGCACACCGGCACCCCCAAATGTCTTCCGTTGGTGCTCAAACTTTGGGTGGCCGCTTTATCTGACCCGAGCAAATTTCTATGCGATATCCGAAGAATTTTGTTCCGGGACCCCGGAATCCCGAAAAACCGTGTATTTTACACTTCGATTTGAGCCGTTCGGAAGGTCGTCTGGACCACTGTTTCTTTATCTCCTGTTTTCAATCACGCGTCCGAGCTCAATTCAGAATCATTCTGCTCGATTTCAGGAATCAACCTGTTCGATTTCACCTCAAATAACGAGCTTTAACACATTTTTCACGATAATCCGAGTTTCGGCGAATCTTTGGTTTGTACACCGGCACCCCCAAATGTCTTCCGTTGGTGCTCAAACTTTGCGTGCCCGCTTTATATTACCCGAGGAATTTTCTAAGTGATTTCCGGAGAATTTTGTTCCGGGACTTCAGAATCCCGAAAAACCGTGTATTATACACTTCAATTTCAACCGTTCGGAAGGTCGTACCAGACCTTGTTTATTCTTCTCCCTGTTTTTCAATCACGCGTCTCAGCTCATTTCGGGAATCCACCTGTTCGATTTCAGCCTCAAATAACGAGCTTTAACACATTTTTCACGATAATCTGAATTTCGGCGAATGCTGGTTTGTGGCACACCGGCACCCCCAAATGTCTTCCTTTGGTGCTCAAACTTTGCGTGGCCGCTTTATATGACCCGAGGAACTTTCTATGTGATTTTCGGAGAATTTTGTTCTGGGACCCCGAATCCCGTGTATTATACACTTCAATTTTAGCCGTTCGGAAAGTCGTTAGGAAAATATTTCTTTTATTCCCTGTTTTTCAATCACGCGTCCGAGCTCATTTCAGGAATCAACCTGTTCGATTTCAGCCTCAAATAACGAGCTTTAACACATTTTTCACGATAATCCGAGTTTCGGCGAATGCTGGTTTGTGACACACCGGCACCCCCAAATATCTTCCGTTGGTGATCAAACTTTTCGTGGCCGCTTTATCTGACCCGAGAAACTTTCTATGTGATTTCCGGAGAATTTTGTCTTGGGACCCCGGAATCCCGAAAAACCGTGTATTATACACTTCAATTTCACCGTTAGGAAGGTCGTCCGACCTGTTTCTTTATCTCCTGTTTTCAATCACGCGTCCGAGCTCAATTCAGGAATCATCCTGTTCGATTTCAGGAATCAACCTGTTCGATTTCAGCCTCAAATAACGAGCTTTATCACATTTTTCACGATAATCCGAGTTTCGGCGAATGCTGGTTTGTGGCACACCGGCACCCCCAAATGTCTTCCGTTGGTGCTCAAACTTTGCGTGCCCGCTTTATCTGACCCGAGGAACTTTCTATGTGATTTCCGGAGAATTTTGTTCCGGGACCCCGGAATCCCGAAAAACCGTGTATTATACACTTCAATTTGAGCCGTTCGGAAGGTCGTACCGGACCCTGTTTCTTTATCTCCTGTTTTTTAATCACGCGTCCGAGCTCAATTCGGAATCAACTTTTTCGATTTCACCTCAAATAACGAGCTTTAACACATTTTTCACGATAATCCGAGTTTCGGCGAATCTTTGGTTTGGGCACACCGGCACCCCCAAATGTCTTCCGTTGGTGCTCAAACTTTGCGTGCCCGCTTTATATTACCCAAGGAATTTTCTATGTGATTTCCGGAGAATTTTGTTCCGGGACTTCAGAATCCCGAAAAACCGTGTATTATACACTTCAATTTCAACCGTTCGGAAGGTACCTTGTTTCTTTTTCTCCCTGTTTTTCAATCACGCGTCCGAGCTCATTTCGGGAATCAACCTGTTCGATTTCAGCCTCAAATAACGAGCTTTAACACATTTTTCACGATAATCTGAATTTCGGCGAATCTTTGGTTTGTAGGGCACACCGCACCCCCAAATGTCTTCCTTTGGTGCTCAAACTTTGCGTGGCCGCTTTATATGACCCGAGGAACTTTCTATGTGATTTTCGGAGAATTTTGTTCCGGGACCCCAGAATCCCGAAAAACCGTGTATTATACACTTCAATTTCAGCCGTTCGGAAAGTCGTACCGGAAAATATTTCTTTTATTCCCTTTTTCAATCGCGTCCGAGCTCATTTCGGAATCAACCTGTTCGATTTGACCTCAAATAACGAGCTTTAAAACATTTTTCACGATAATCCGAGTTTCTACGATCTTTGGTTTGTGACACACCGCACCCCCAAATATCTTCCGTTGGTGCTCAAACTTTGCGTGGCCGCTTTATCTCACCCGAGAAACTTTCTATGTGATTTCCGGAGAATTTTGTTCCGGGAACCCGAATCCCGAAAACCGTGTATTATACACTTCAATTTCACCGTTAGGAAGGTCGTGAAATCAAGGCCCTGTTTCTTTATCTCCCTGTTTTTCAATCACGCGTCCGAGCTCATTTCAGAATCAACCTGTTCGATTTCGTGGAATCAACTGTTCGATTTCAAATTTCAAATAACGAGCTTTAACACATTTTTCACGATAATCCGAGTTTCGGCGAATGTTGGTTTGTGGCACACCGGCACCCCCAAATGTCTTCCGTTGGTGCTCAAACTTTGGGTGGCCGCTTTATATGACCGAAAACTTTCTATGCGATATTCGAGAATTTTGTTCCGGGACCCCGAATCCCGAAAAACCGTGTATTATACACTTCATTTCAGTTTCGGAAGGTCGCACGGACCTGTTTCTTTTCTCCCTGTTTTCAATCACGCGTCCGAGCTCATTTCGGAATCAACTGTTTGATTTCAGAAATCAACCCTGTTCGATTTCAACCTCAAATAACGAGCTTTAACACATTTTCACGATAATCCAAGTTTCGTCGAATTCGATTTGTGGCACACCGCACACCAAATATCTTCCGTTGGTGCTCAAACTTTGCGTGGCCGCTTTATCTGACCCGAAAACTTTATATGTGATTTCCGGAGAATTTTGTTCCGGGACCTTTGAATCCCGAAAAACCGTGTATTATACACTTCAATTTCACTGTTAGTTCGGAAGGTCATACCGACCTGTTTCTTTTTCTCCCCGTTTTTCAATCACGCGTCCGAGCTCATTTCAGAATCAACTGTTTGATTTCCTAATCAACTGTTCAATTTCACCTCAAATAACGAGCTTTAACACATTTTCACGATAATCCGAGTTTCGCGAATCTTTGGTTTGTGGCACACGGCACCCCAAATGTCTTCCGTTGGTGCTCAAACTTTGCGTGGCCGCTTTATATGACCCGAGGAACTTTCTATGTGATTTTCGGAGAATATTGTTCCGGACCCCGAATCCCCAAAACCGTGTATTATACACTTAAATTTCACCGTTCCGGGTCGTAATTAACTCTTTCTTTTCTCCTCTTTTTCAATCACGCGTCCGAGCTCATTTCAGAATCAACCTGTTCGATTTCAGCCTCAAATAACGAGCTTTAACACATTTTCACGATAATCCGAGTTTCGCGAATGCTTTGGTTTGGGCACACCGTCACCCCCAAATATCTTCCGTTGGTGATCAAACTTTGCGTGGCCGCTTTATCTGACCCGAGGAACTTTCTATGTGATTTCCGAGAATTTTGTTCCGGGACCCCGAATCCCAAAACCGTGTATTATAAACTTCAATTTGAGCCGTTCAAGGTCGTACTACCTTGTTTCTTTTTCTCCTGTTTTTCAATCACGCGTCCGAGCTCATTTCTGGAATCAACCTGTTCGATTTCACCTCAAATAACGAGCTTTATCACATTTTTCACGATAATCCGAGCTTCGGCGAATGCTCGTTTGTGGCACACCGGCACCCCCAAATGTGTTCCGTTGGTGCTCAAACTTTGCTTGGCCGCTTTATATGACCCGAGGAACTTTCTATGTGATTTTCGGAGAATTTTGTTCCGGGACCCTGTAATCCCGAAACCGTGTATTATACACTTCAATTTCAGCCCTAGCCGAAAGTCGTACGAACCTGTTTCTTTTCTCCCTGTTTTTCAATCACGCGTCCGAGCTCATTTCGGAATCAACCTTCGATTTCACCTCAAATAACGAGCTTTAACACATTTTTCACGATAATCCGAGTTTCGCGAATCTTTGGTTTGTGACACACGCACCCCAAATATCTTCCGTTGGTGCTCAAACTTTGCGTGGCCGCTTTATCTGACCGAGAAACTTTCTATGTGATTTCCGGAGAATTTTGTTCCGGACCCCTAATCCCGAAAAATGTGTATTATACACTTCAATTTCAAATTAGTTCGGAAGGTCGTCCTGACCGTTTTTTATCTCCTGTTTTTCAATCACGCGTCCGAGCTCAATTCAGAATCATCCTGTTCGATTTCAGGAATCAACCTGTTCGATTTCAGCCTCAAATAACGAGTTTTAACACATTTTTCACGATAATCCGAGTTTCGCGAATCTTTGGTTTGTGGCACACCAGCACCCCCAAATGTCTTCCGTTGGTGCTCAAACTTTGCGTGCCCGCTTTATCGACCCGAGGAACTTTCTATGTGATTTCCGGAGAATTTTGTTCGGGACCCCGGAATCCCGAAAACCGTGTATTATACACTTCAATTTGAGCCGTTCGGAAGGTCGCACGGACCCTGTTTCTTTATCTCCCGTTTTTCAATCACGCGTCCGAGCTCAATTCGGAATCATCCCGTTCGATTTCAGAATCAACTTGTTCGATTTCAGCCTCAAATAACGAGCTTTAACACATTTTTCACGATAATCCGAGTTTCGGCGAATGCTAGTTTGTGGCACACCGGCACCCCCAAATGTCTTCCGTTGGTGCTCAAACTTTGCGTGCCCGCTTTATATTACCCGATGAATTTTCTATGTGATTTCCGGAGAATTTTGTTCGGGACTTCGAATCACGAAAAACCGTGTATTATACACTTTAATTTCAACCGCTCGAAGGACGTACCAGACCTTGTTTCTTTTTCTCCCCCGTTTTTCAATCACGCGTCCGAGCTCATTTCGAATCAACCTTGTTCGATTTGACCTCAAATAACGAGCTTTAACACATTTTTCACGATAATCAATTTCGGCGAATCTTTGGTTTGTAGGCACACCGCACCCCCAAATGTCTTCCTTTGGTGCTCAAACTTTGCGTGGCCGCTTTATATGACCCGAGGACCTTTCTATGTGATTTTCGGAGAATTTTCTTCCGGGACCCCAGAATCCCGAAAAACCGTGTATTATACACTTCAATTTCAGCCGTTCGGAAAGTCGTACCGGAAAATATTTCTTTTATTCCCTGTTTTTCAATCACGCGTCCGAGCTCATTTCAGAATCAACTCGTTTTGATTTCACCTCAAATAACGAGCTTTAACACATTTTTCACGATAATCCGAGTTTGGCGGATCTTGGTTTGTGACACACCGACACCCCCAAATATCTTCCGTTGGTGATCAAACTTTGCGTGGCCGCTTTATCTGACCTGAGAAACTTTCTATGTGATTTCCGGAGAATTTTGTTCCGGGACCCCGGAATCCCGAAAAACCGTGTATTATACACTTCAATTTCAGCTGCTTCAAGGTCGTACCGACCCTCGTTTCTTTATCTCCCTGTTTTTCAATCACGCGTCCGAGCTCATTTCAGGAATCAACCTGTTCGATTTCAGGAATCAACCTGTTCGATTTCAGCGTGAAATAACGAGCTTTAACACATTTTTCACGATAATCCGAGTTTACGAATGCTTTGGTTTGTGGCACACCGCACCCCAAATGTCTTCCGTTGGTGCTCAAACTTTGCGTGGCCGCTTTATCCGACCCGAGAAACTTTCTATGTGATTTCCGGAGAATTTTGTTCCGGGAACCCGAATCCCGAAAACCGTGTATTATACACTTCAATTTCAGCTGTTCGGAAGGTCATACCGGACCCTGTTTCTTTTTCTCCTGTTTTCAATCACGCGTCCGAGCTCATTTCAGAATCAACCCGTTTGATTTCCGGAATCAACTTTATTCAATTTCACCTCAAATAACGAGCTTTAACACATTTTTCACGATAATCCGAGTTTCGCGAATCTTTGGTTTGTGGCACACCGCACCCCAAATGTCTTCCGTTGGTGCTCAAACTTTGCGTGGCCGCTTTATATGACCCGAGGAACTTTCTATGTGATTTCCGGAGAATTTTGTTCCGGGACCCCAGAATCCCGAAAAATCGTGTATTATACACTTCAATTTCAACCGTTCTGAAGGTCGTACCAGACCTTGTTTCTTTTTCTCCTTGTTTTTCAATCACGCGTCCGAGCTCATTTCAGGATTCAACCTGTTTGATTTCAGCCTCAAATAACGAGCTTTATCACATTTTTCACGATAATCCGAGTTTCGGCGAATGCTGGTTTGTGACACACCGGCACCCCCAAATATCTTCTGTTGGTGATCAAACTTTGCGTGGCTGCTTTATATGACCCGAGGAACTTTCTATGTGATTTTCGGAGAATTTTGTTCCGAGACCCCAGAATCCCGAAAAACCGTGTATTATACACTTCAATTTCAGCCGTTCGGAAGGTCGTACCGGACCCTGTTTCTTTTTCTCCCTGTTTTTCAATCACGCGTCCGAGCTCATTTCAGGAATCAACCTGTTCGATTTCAGCCTCAAATAACGAGCTTTAACACATTTTTCACGATAATCCGAGTTTCTGCGAATCGGTTTTGACACACCGGCACCCCCAAATATCTTCCGTTGGTGATCAAACTTTGCGTGGCTGCTTTATCCGACTCCGAGAAACTTTCTATGTGATTTCCGGAGAATTTTGTTCCGGACCCCTAATCCCGAAAACCGTGTATTATACAACTTTAATTTCACCCCGTTCGAAAGGTCGTACGGACCTGTTTCTTTTTCTCCCTGTTTTTCAATCACGCGTCCGAGCTCATTTCAGGAATCAACCTGTTCGATTTCAGCCTCAAATAACGAGCTTTAACACATTTTTCACGATAATCTGAATTTCGGCGAATGCTGGTTTGTGGCACACCGGCACTCCCAAATGTCTTCCTTTGGTGCTCAAACTTTGCGTGGCCGCTTTATATGACCCGAGGAACTTTCTATGTGATTTTCGGAGAATTTTGTTCCGGGACCCCAGAATCCCGAAAAACCGTGTATTATACACTTCAATTTCAGCCGTTCGGAAAGTCGTACCGGAAAATATTTCTTTTATTCCCTGTTTTTCAATCACGCGTCCGAGCTCATTTCAGGAATCAACCTGTTCGATTTCAGCCTCAAATAACGAGCTTTAACACATTTTTCACGATAATCCGAGTTTCGCGAATCTTTGGTTTGTGACACACCGGCACCCCCAAATATCTTCCGTTGGTGCTCAAACTTTGCGTGGCCGCTTTATCCGACCCGAGAAACTTTCTATGTGATTTCCGGAGAATTTTGTTCCGGGACCCGGATTTCAAAAACCGTGTATTATACACTTCATTTCAAATAGTTCGGAAGGTCGTACCGGACCTGTTTCTTTTTCTCCTGTTTTTCAATCACGCGTCCGAGCTCATTTCAGGAATCAACCTGTTCGATTTCAGAATCAACCTGTTCGATTTCAGCCTCAAATAACGAGCTTTAACACATTTTCACGATAATCCGAGTTTTGCGAATCTTTGGTTTGTGGCACACCGGCACCCCCAAATGTCTTCCGTTGGTGCTCACACTTTGCGTGGCCGCTTTATATGACCCGAGTAACTTTCTATGTGATTTCCGGAGAATTTTGTTCAGGGACCCCGGAATCCCGAAAAACCGTGTATTATACACTTCAATTTGAGGCGTTCGGAAGGTCGTACCGGAACATGTTTCTTTTTCTCCCCGTTTTTCAATCACGCGTCCGAGCTCATTTCAGGAATCAACTTGTTCGATTTCAGCCTCAAATAACGAGCTTTAACACATTTTTCACGATAATCCAAGTTTCGGCGAATTCTGATTTGTGGCACACCGGCACCCCCAAATATTTTCCGTTGGTGTTCAAACTTTGCGTGGCCGCTTTATCTGACCCGAGAAACTTTCTATGTCATTTCCGGAGAATTTTGTTCCGGGACCCCTAATCCCAAACACTTGTATTATACACTTCAATTTCAGTTCGCAAAGTCGTATCGGACCTGTTTTTTCTCTCCCTGTTTTTCAATCACGCGTCCGAGCTCATTTCAGAATCAACCTTGTTCGATTTCAGAATCAACTGTTCGATTTCAGCCTCAAATAACGAGCTTTAACACATTTTTCACGATAATCCGAGTTTCGGCGAATGCTGGTTTGTGGCACACCGGCACCCCCAAATGTCTTCCGTTGGTGCTCAAACTTTGCGTGCCCGCTTTATATGACCCGAGGAACTTTCTATGTAATTTTCGGAGAATATTGTTCCGGGACCCCAGAATCCCGAAAAACCGTGTATTATACACTTCAATTTCAGCCGTTCCGAAGGTCGTAACGGAATCTGTTTCTTTTTCTCCCTGTTTTTCAATCACGCGTCCGAGCACATTTCAGGAATCAACCTGTTCGATTTCAGCCTCAAATAACGAGCTTTAACACACTTTTCACGATAATCCGAGTTTCGCGAATCTTTGGTTTGTGGCACACCGGCACCCCCAAATATCTTCCGTTGGTGATCAAACTTTGCGTGGCGCTTTATCGACCCGAGAAACTTTCTATGTGATTTCCGGAGAATTTTGTTCCGGGACCCCGAATCCGGCAAAACCCGTGTATTATAAACTTCAATTTGAGCCGTTCGGAAGGTCGTACAAACCCTGTTTCTTTATCTCCTGTTTTTCAATCACGCGCCGAGCTCAATTCGGAATCATCCTATTCTATTTCGAATCAACCTGTTCGATTTAACCTCAAATAACGAGCTTTAACACATTTTTCACGATAATCCGAGTTTCGGCGAATGCTCGTTTGTGGCACACCGCACCCCCAAATGTCTTCCGTTGGTGCTCAAACTTTGCGTGCACGCTTTATATGACCAGAGTATTTTTCTATGTTATTTCCGGAGAATTTTGTTCCGGGACCCTGGAATCCCGAAAAACCGTGTATTATACACTTCAATTTCAGCTGTTCGGAAGGTCGTACCGGACCTTGTTTCTTTTTCTCCTTGTTTTTCAATCACGCGTCCGAGCTCATTTCAGAATCAACTTTGTTCGATTTCAGCCTCAAATAACGAGCTTTAACACATTTTTCACGATAATCCGAGTTTCGGCGAATGCTAGTTTGTGGCACACCGGCACCCCCAAATGTCTTCCGTTGGTGCTCAAACTTTGCGTGCCCGCTTTATATTACCCGATGAATTTTCTATGTGATTTCCGGAGAATTTTGTTCCGGGACTTCAGAATCACGAAAAACCGTGTATTATACACTTTAATTTCAACCGTTCGGAAGGACGTACCAGACCTTGTTTCTTTTTCTCCCTGTTTTTCAATCACGCGTCCGAGCTCATTTCAGGAATCAACCTGTTCGATTTCAGCCTCAAATAACGAGCTTTAACACATTTTTCACGATAATCTGAATTTCGGCGAATGCTGGTTTGTGGCACACCGGCACCCCCAAATGTCTTCCTTTGGTGCTCAAACTTTGCGTGGCCGCTTTATATGACCCGAGGACCTTTCTATGTGATTTTCGGAGAATTTTCTTCCGGGACCCCAGAATCCCGAAAAACCGTGTATTATACACTTCAATTTCAGCCGTTCGGAAAGTCGTACCGGAAAATATTTCTTTTATTCCCTGTTTTTCAATCACGCGTCCGAGCTCATTTCAGGAATCAACCTGTTCGATTTCAGCCTCAAATAACGAGCTTTAACACATTTTTCACGATAATCCGAGTTTCGGCGGATGCTGGTTTGTGACACACCGGCACCCCCAAATATCTTCCGTTGGTGATCAAACTTTGCGTGGCTGCTTTATCTGACCTGAGAAACTTTCTATGTGATTTCCGGAGAATTTTGTTCCGGGACCCCGGAATCCCGAAAAACCGTGTATTATACACTTCAATTTCAGTCGTTCGGAAGGTCGTACCGGACCCTGTTTCTTTATCTCCCTGTTTTTCAATCACGCGTCCGAGCTCATTTCAGGAATCAACCTGTTCGATTTCAGGAATCAACCTGTTCGATTTCAGCGTGAAATAACGAGCTTTAACATATTTTTCACGATAATCCGAGTTTCGGCGAATGCTGGTTTGTGGCACACCGGCACCCCCAAATGTCTTCCGTTGGTGCTCAAACTTTGGGTGGCCGCTTTATCTGACCCGAGAAACTTTCTATGTGATTTCCGGAGAATTTTGTTCCGGGACCCCGGAATCCCGAAAAACCGTGTATTATACACTTCAATTTCAGCCGTTCGGAAGGTCATACCGGACCCTGTTTCTTTTTCTCCCTGTTTTTCAATCACGCGTCCGAGCTCATTTCAGGAATCAACCTGTTTGATTTCCGGAATCAACCTGTTCAATTTCAGCCTCAAATAACGAGCTTTAACACATTTTTCACGATAATCCGAGTTTCGGCGAATGCTGGTTTGTGGCACACCGGCACCCCAAATGTCTTCCGTTGGTGCTCAAACTTTGCGTGGCCGCTTTATATGACCCGAGGAACTTTCTATGTGATTTCCGGAGAATTTTGTTCCGGGACCCCAGAATCCCGAAAAATCGTGTATTATACACTTCAATTTCAACCGTTCTGAAGGTCGTACCAGACCTTGTTTCTTTTTCTCCCTGTTTTTCAATCACGCGTCCGAGCTCATTTTAGGAATCAACCTGTTTGATTTCAGCCTCAAATAACGAGCTTTATCACATTTTTCACGATAATCCGAGTTTCGGCGAATGCTGGTTTGTGACACACCGGCACCCCCAAATATCTTCTGTTGGTGATCAAACTTTGCGTGGCTGCTTTATATGACCCGAGGAACTTTCTATGTGATTTTCGGAGAATTTTGTTCCGAGACCCCAGAATCCCGAAAAACCGTGTATTATACACTTCAATTTCAGCCGTTCGGAAGGTCGTACGGACCTGTTTTTTTTCTTCCTGTTTTTCAATCACGCGTCCGAGCTCATTTCGGGAATCAACCTGTTCGATTTCACCTCAAATAACGAGCTTTAACACATTTTTCACGATAATCAATTTCGGCGAATCTTTGGTTTGTGGCACACCGGCACTCCCAAATGTCTTCCTTTGGTGCTCAAACTTTGCGTGGCCGCTTTATATGACCCGAGGAACTTTCTATGTGATTTTCGGAGAATTTTGTTCCGGGACCCCAGAATCCCGAAAAACCGTGTATTATACACTTCAATTTCAGCCGTTCGGAAAGTCGTACCGGAAAATATTTCTTTTATTCCCTGTTTTTCAATCACGCGTCCGAGCTCATTTCGGAATCAACTTTTTCGATTTCACCTCAAATAACGAGCTTTAACACATTTTTCACGATAATCCGAGTTTCGCGAATCGGTTTGGTTTGTGACACACCGGCACCCCCAAATATCTTCCGTTGGTGATCAAACTTTGCGTGGCTGCTTTATCTGACCTGAGAAACTTTCTATGTGATTTCCGGAGAATTTTGTTCCGGGACCCCGGATTCCCGAAAAACCGTGTATTATACACTTCAATTTCAGCCGTTCGGAAGGTCGTACCGGACCCTGTTTCTTTTTCTCCCTGTTTTTCAATCACGCGTCCGAGCTCATTTCAGAATCAACTGTTCGATTTCAGAATCAACTTTGTTCGATTTCCGCCTCAAATAACGAGCTTTAACACATTTTTCACGATAATCCGAGTTTCGGCGAATGCTGGTTTGTGGCACACCGGCACCCCCAAATGTCTTCCGTTGGTGCTCACACTTTGCGTGGCCGCTTTATATGACCCGAGTAACTTTCTATGTGATTTCCGAAGAATTTTGTTCAGGGACCCTTAATCCCGGCCGTGTATTATACACTTCAATTTGAGGCGTTCGGAAGGTCGTACCGGAACATGTTTCTTTTTCTCCCCGTTTTTCAATCACGCGTCCGAGCTCATTTCAGGAATCAACTTGTTCGATTTCAGCCTCAAATAACGAGCTTTAACACATTTTTCACGATAATCCAAGTTTCGGCGAATTCTGATTTGTGGCACACCGGCACCCCCAAATATTTTCCGTTGGTGTTCAAACTTTGCGTGGCCGCTTTATCTGACCCGAGAAACTTTCTATGTCATTTTCGGAGAATTTTGTTCCGGGACCCCGGAATCCCGAAACACCGTGTATTATACACTTCAATTTCAGCCGTTCGCAAAGTCGTACCGGACCCTGTTTTTTTTTCTCCCTGTTTTTCAATCACGCGTCCGAGCTCATTTCAGGAATCAACCTGTTCGATTTCAGGAATCAACCTGTTCGATTTCAGCCTCAAATAACGAGCTTTAACACATTTTTCACGATAATCCGAGTTTCGCGAATCTTTGGTTTGTGGCACACCGGCACCCCCAAATGTCTTCCGTTGGTGCTCAAACTTTGCGTGCCCGCTTTATATGACCCGAGGAACTTTCTATGTGATTTTCGGAGAATATTGTTCCGGACCCCAGAATCCCGAAAAACCGTGTATTATACACTTCAATTTCAGCCGTTCCGAAGGTCGTAACGGAATCTGTTTCTTTTTCTCCCTGTTTTTCAATCACGCGTCCGAGCACATTTCAGGAATCAACCTGTTCGATTTCAGCCTCAAATAACGAGCTTTAACACAATTTTCACGATAATCCGAGTTTCGGCGAATGCTGGTTTGTGGCACACCGGCACCCCAAATGTCTTCCGTTGGTGCTCAAACTTTGCGTGGCCGCTTTATCTGACCCGAGAAACTTTCTATGTGATTTCCGGAGAATTTTGTTCCGGGACCCCGGAATCCCGAAAAACCGTGTATTATAAACTTCAATTTGAGCCGTTCAGAAGGTCGTACCAAACCCTGTTTCTTTATCTCCCTGTTTTTCAATCACGCGTCCGAGCTCAATTCAGGAATCATTCTATTCTATTTCAGGAATCAACCTGTTCGATTTCAGCCTCAAATAACGAGCTTTAACACATTTTTCACGATAATCCGAGTTTCGGCGAATGCTCGTTTGTGGCACACCGGCACCCCCAAATGTCTTCCGTTGGTGCTCAAACTTTGCGTGCACGCTTTATATGACCAGAGTATTTTTCTATGTTATTTCCGGAGAATTTTGTTCCGGGACCCAGAATCCCGAAAAACCGTGTATTATACACTTCAATTTCAACCGTTCTGAAGGTCGTACCAGACCTTGTTTCTTTTTCTCCTTGTTTTTCAATCACGCGTCCGAGCTCATTTCAGGAATCAACCTGTTTGATTTCAGCCTCAAATAACGAGCTTTATCACATTTTTCACGATAATCCGAGTTTCGGCGAATGCTGGTTTGTGACACACCGGCACCCCCAAATATCTTCCGTTGGTGATCAAACTTTGCGTGGCTGCTTTATCTGACCTGAGAAACTTTCTATGTGATTTCCGGAGAATTTTGTTCCGGGACCCCGGAATCCCGAAAAATCGTGTATTATACACTTTAATTTCAGCCGTTCAGAAGGTCGTAATGGAATCTGTTTCTTTTTCTCCCTGTTTTTCAATCACGCGTCCGAGCTCATTTCAGGAATCAACCTGTTCGATTTCAGCCTCAAATAACGAGCTTTAACACATTTTTCACGATAATCTGAATTTCGGCGAATGCTGGTTTGTGGCACACCGGCACTCCCAAATGTCTTCCGTTGGTGATCAAACTTTGCGTGGCCGCTTTATCTGACCCGAGAAACTTTCTATGTGATTTCCGGAGAATTTTGTTCCGGGACCCCGGAATCACGAAACACCGTGTATTATACACTTCAATTTCAGCCGTTCGCAAAGTCGTATGGACCCTTTTTTTCTCCTGTTTTTCAATCACGCGTCCGAGCTCATTTCGGAATCAACCCCTTCGATTTCGGAATCAACCTGTTCGATTTCAGCCTCAAATAACGAGCTTTAACACATTTTTCACGATAATCCGAGTTTCGGCGAATGCTGGTTTGTGGCACACCGGCACCCCCAAATGTCTTCCGTTGGTGCTCAAACTTTGCGTGCCCGCTTTATATGACCCGAGGAACTTTCTATGTGATTTTCGGAGAATATTGTTCCGGACCCCAGAATCCCGAAAAACCGTGTATTATACACTTCAACTAGTTTTGTGACCCGTGAGAATCACGGGCTTGATTGTTTTTGTTCTTTTATTTTTGCGGTATCGTTCACGAATGCGTTATTTGGCTTGTTTGTCTTCTTGCTTATTATCTTGGAGATATGTTGGTAGGGTACCTAAGCAAGACAATAAAGAGGGTCCTGTCATAATTCATGAGGGTAAGATATATTATAGCACCAAAACCCATGAATCCCTCATTTTAAAGAACAGCGAATGTCCATTATGGCATTATCGATTTCAAAATGGGTATTGCATATAAATTAAATGGGAAATTGTATTGCCTTGTGTTTCATTAGAGCACTTTAAACAACTTATTCTCAAAGCCTATAAGCAAAGTCAACACAAATTATCGGAAACGTAAAATTGCATTCAAACAGTGGAATATTAACTTTGAAAACTACTCTTATTTTGCTACGATCCTCATTGTCTTTGTCCTTTTACTGAATGTTGTCTTGTTGTGTTAATTACTGTTAGTCCCTTTCTGTTTTTGTCCTGTGCTTTTCTTTTTACGGTGTTTAGATTGTCTTTGGATTTCAAGGGCGCTTGGCTTTGTCATGATGGTTATTCAGTTCACTCAACATTGACGGCTTTTGGCATTCTAGTACTTGATAAATTGTTTTTAGTGTTGTTTTGGTGCGTTCGGAGAACCTTGGTTCTATTTTTATCCGACAAAAAAACAAAATGTTGGACACTTGGACATCTAATTCTATTCTTTATTACCTAAGGTATTCTAATGAAAAAAGAAATGTAAAATAAAGTAAATATGTAAAATATATAAATGAATGGATGGTAATGATTTTTATAACTGAATTTTACATATTGCCTTTAGTCAATTAGAGACGATATGAATAATGCGCAGAAAGCGCTATGTTAAAATACAACTTATGTTTATCTTACTAATTAGGCTAAAATTACAAGTTTATTTTCTTAAATGCAATGGAGTTTGTTAAACTTTTAACAAATAATACATTTACAATTCTTGTCGGCTCGTCGGTCTTGCAACATCGTCCTTGTAAATTCAATTGATTTCCAACCTATTGGGAAAAATATTATTTAAATGATTTTTATATAACGAAATACCTAAGTGATAGACTTAAATGATTAGCAAGGAGTTGGTGACATGTGACTTATACAAATAAAATTCTAGACTAAATACGCATTCAATAATTTTAAAAATAAATTTTATGTGAGCAATTTTTTAGAGGATACACGAGAAAATGTATTTATTAAACAATGGACATCATTCTAGTTTCATTTCTACTATATCTCTTGTCAATTAGAGTCATCTCTATAACTTTTGTTGTTGGTAAACTTTTATGTGAGGAGCTTTAACGCCTATCCAAATGAATTTCAAAGAAATAAGGATACACAATTTGTATTATTATACTTCTTCCATTTTATTAATTATCACCTCATTTGCTTGTGTGCAATAATTAAGATTAAGAAAAGATAAAAACCAATTGAAAATAAAAGGAAAAAGGTTGCAATTGGTGGAGTAATGCGAGAATTTTACCCTTAAACGATGACATTATTTTGTAATTTAAAAAAAAAAAGTTATAAGAAACATTGGTAAAAAGTAAGTCCCAAAATAGAAATTAAAGAAAAAGGGTGATAATATAGAAATGGACAAAAAAAGAGAAGTGGCGTGATAATTAAAAAATATTCGTAACAATTGATTATGAGAAAACAAAAATATATACAAGCAAAAAAAGTAAATATTTTTCGAAGAAATATTGAGAGTGCTAGAAGAAAATATTTGATGGAAAACAAAAAATGATTTAAAGGCTTGAAAGCATTCAAAATGGAACAATGGATTGGAAAATGATCATTGGATTTCAATCAAAAACCATGCAAAATATTTACCTTAATCCGCATTAAAAGATCCGATTTATATCCTTGGAGCATATAACTTCAACACTTCCATTAAAACATTTTATTTATAATCTATTTGTCGACTAATATATTTGATTTATAACCTGATTGACAAAATACAAGTTGAAGAGTACACGGAAAACTAATAAAGTGCACGAAAGGGTATAAGACAATTTAGTACAATTTACAAAATTTGTCAACTAATATTCTAAGGGTTGGAATATATAATGTAACATGTCACCAATAATTAGAGATTCATAGTACAATTTGATATTGCGCATACATCATAATAATAAAAAAAGGAAAACTCAATGAAACTGAAAAATTATTCAAGTCAAAAGATAATTGCAAAGAAGTTTCATAACCATTATTTCCAGATTTCATGCAATGTTTTTGATATGTAAGTATGTCATCCTCCTGCAATTTTAATACAAATACAAAAATAATAATTAAATAAGATTCTAACTATTAATTAATTTAAAACATAATAAGAATAAAAAAGTTAAATAATTCAATTGTTTATATATGCATATTTTACCTAGCAACTTTTTGGATAAAAATGAAAAATAGGATTGTTGTAATATTTATATAAGATTCAAACTATTAATTAATTCAAAACATAATAAGAATAAAAAAGTTAAATAATTCAATTGGTTATATATGCATACTTTACCTACTAACTTTTTGGATAAAAATGAAAAATAGGATTGTTATAATATTTATATAAGGAAATTTTTGTAATTAATTTCAATAATTTATCTTAGAGAAGAAGAATGTTGTGTGAACTAAGGGGGAGATAAAAAATGGTGAAATAAATACAAATTATAATAATTGTGAGGAAAAATCAAAAGACCATCTATTAAATAAAAGAAAAAAAAAGTTAAATGAATAGGGAGATTAATACCAAATTTATGAGAGAAAAATAAAGAGTTTGTATTAATTTGTTTTTTGTGTTTAGCACTAATAATTTTTTATTTTTTGTATTTTATAAGCATGTAACACATGATATTTAGAGATTACTTTTAGTTAGATAATTACTTACTTTTAATTAGATAATTAAGTAATTAATATAATTGAATTATTAGTAACCAATAGAAAAATTACACGTGGATTAAAATTAAATGCAAAGAAAAATAACATAAAATGTGGCACTTAAAATTGCTTAACATGACACACATCAAATAATAAACTACTCATCTTGCTTTTTTATTATGTTGTATAGATACTAATAATTAAGTCATTTATCATACTAAATTTTGAAAAATCAATTAATTTGGAATATTTTAAAGGATAATAAAAAGTGGAATGGAGAAGGTCTCATTTAAATTATAATTTACGTGATATAATTTCATGAACTAAATACATGGTATTACTACCCTTTTAAAATTCTATTATTAGTGTTTAATTTACTTATGTATTTACAGAATTTGTTTGTAAATTATTTAAATTAAATAAATATTTTCTTTTCCATATATTTTATATTTTCCAAAACCTTATCCTTTACGTGAAATAATTTCATGAACTAAATACACGGTATTACTTCCCTTTTAGAATTTTAACTATTAATTAATTCAAAACATAATAAGAATAAAAAAAGTTAAATAATTCAATTGTTTATATATGCATACTTTACCTAGCAACTTTTTGGATAAAAAATAAAAATAGGATTGTTGTAATATTTATATAAGATTCAAACTATTAATTAATTCAAAACATAATAAGAATAAAGAAGTTAAATAATTCAATTGGTTATATATGCATACTTTACCTACCAACTTTTTGGATAAAAATGAAAAATAGGATTGTTATAATATTTATATAAGAAAATTTTTGTAATTAATTTCAATAATTTATTTGAGAGAAGAAGAATGTTGTGTGAACTAAGGGGGAGCTAAAAAATGGTGAAATAAATACAAAATATAATAATTGTGAGGAAAAACCAAAAGCCCATCTATTAAATAAAAGAAAAAAAAAAGTTAAATGAATAGGTAGATTAATACCAAATTTATGAGAGGAAAATAAAGAGTTTGTATTAATTTGTTTTTTGTGTTTAGCACTAATATTTTTTTATTTTTTTGTATTTTATAAGTATGTAACACATGATATTTAGAGATTACTTTTAGTTAGATAATTACTTACTTTTAGTTAGATAATTAAGTAATTAATATAATTGAATTATTAGTAACCAATAGAAAAATTACACGTGGATTAAAATTAAATGCAAAGAAAAATAACATAAAATGTGGCACTTAAAATTGCTTAACATGACACACGTCAAATAATAAACTACTCAACTTGCTTTTTTATTATGTTGTATAGATACTAATAATTAAGTCATTTATCATACTAAATTTTGAAAAAACAATTAATTTGGAATAAATGTTAAAGGATAATTAAACAATAAAAGTGGAATGGAGAATGTCTCATTTAAATTATAATTTACGTGATATAATTTCATGAACTAAATACATGGTATTACTACCCTTTTAAAATTCTATTATTAGTGTTTAATTTACTTATATATTTACAGAATTTGTTTGTAAATTATTTAAATTAAATAAATATTTCCTTTTCCATATATTTTATATTTTCCAAAACCTTATCCTTTACGTGAAATAATTTCATGAACTAAATATACGGTATTGCTTCCCTTTTAGAATTTTAACTATTAATTAATTCAAAACATAATAAGAATAAAAAAGTTAAATAATTCAATTGTTTATATATGCATACTTTACCTAGCAACTTTTTGGATAAAAATGAAAAATAGGATTGTTGTAATATTTATATAAGATACAAAACTATTAATTAATTCAAAACATAATAAGAATTAAAAAGTTGAATAATTCAATTGGTTATATATGCATACTTTACTACCAATTTTTTGGATAAAAATGAAAAATAGGATTGTTATAATATTTGTATAAGGAAATTTTTGTTATTAATTTCAATAATTTATTTGAGAGAAGAAGAATGTTGTGTGAACTAAGGGGGAGATAAAAAATGGTGAAATAAATACAAAGTATAATAATTATGAGGAAAAACCAAAAGACCATCTATTAAATAAAAGAAAAAAAAGTTAAATGAATAGGTAGATTAATACAAAATTTATGAGAGGAAAATAAAGAGTTTTATTAGTTTGTTTTTTGTGTTTGCCACTAATATTTTTTTATGTTGTTTGTATTTTATAAGCATGTAACACATGATATTTAGAGATTAATTTTATTTGGATACTTACTTAATTTTAGTTAGATAATTAAGTAATTAATATAATTGAATTATTAGTAACCAATAGAAAAATTACACGTGGATTAAAATTAAATGCAAAGAAAAATAACATAAAATGTGGCACTTAAAATTGCTTAACATGACACACGTCAAATAATAAACTACTCATCTTGTCTTCTTATTATATTGTATAGATACTAATAATTAAGTCATTTATCATACTAAATTTTGAAAAAACAATTAATTTGGAATAAATTTTAATGGATAATTAAACAATAAAAGTGGAATGGAGAAGGTCTCATTTAAATTATCATTTAAGTGATATAATTTCATGAACTAAATACATGGTATTACTACCCTTTTAAAATTCTATTATTAGTGTGTAATTTACTTATGTATTTACAGAATTTGTTTGTAAATTATTCAAGTTAAATAAATATTTTTTTTCCATACATTTTATATTTTCCAAAACCTTATCCTTTACGTGAAATAATTTCATGAACTAAATATACGGTATTACTCCCCTTTTAGAATTTTATTATTAGTGTTTAATTTCATTTAAGTATTTACTGAATTTGTTTGTAAATTACTTAAATTAAATAATTTTTTTTTCCATATATTTTATATTTTCCTAAGAAAATATTTTATATGATATTTAATACTCAATTGTTGATTAATTAGTTCTATAATATATCTTCTATATACAACAAATTTATTATAACAACAATAGTGAATTGGTGCCTTTCAAAAAAAAAAGTAGTGAATTAGTGACAAATCTGACAATACAAAAAAAAAATTGTTTTCAACTTCATTTATTCTTCTTCGTTCTTAATTTCTTATGTATTCAGTTTTTATTTATTTCGAATACATATAATACTAATCCATATGAAATTTCTTGAAATTATTAACTTATAGTTAATGTGTATTTTCTTATTGTAGTTTTTTTTTTGAGTTAATTAAGTTTAAAGCTAATGGAATATGGATGGATTTTTAAAGAAAATAAGTGAATTAAATTAATGCAATATATGAATAAATTGATAATCCATGTCATATTAGTTTGCCAAGTCACATTGTTATTGGTGTACGTGGCTTTTTTTCATCCCATGTGGCATTGTTTACGTGGCATTTTTATGCTAGCCTTTTAATAGTATTTATAGATTTCAGCCGTTCCGAAGGTCGTAACGGAATCTGTTTCTTTTTCTCCCTGTTTTTCAATCACGCGTCCGAGCACATTTCAGGAATCAACCTGTTCGATTTCAGCCTCAAATAACGAGCTTTAACACACTTTTCACGATAATCCGAGTTTCGGCGAATGCTGGTTTGTGGCACACCGGCACCCCCAAATATCTTCCGTTGGTGATCAAACTTTGCGTGGCCGCTTTATCTGACCCGAGAAACTTTCTATGTGATTTCCGGAGAATTTTGTTCCGGGACCCCGGAATCCCGAAAAACCGTGTATTATAAACTTCAATTTGAGCCGTTCAGAAGGTCGTACCAAACCCTGTTTCTTTATCTCCCTGTTTTTCAATCACGCGTCCGAGCTCAATTCAGGAATCATTCTATTCTATTTCAGGAATCAACCTGTTCGATTTCAGCCTCAAATAACGAGCTTTAACATATTTTTCACGATAATCCGAGTTTCGGCGAATGCTCGTTTGTGGCACACCGGCACCCCCAAATGTCTTCCGTTGGTGCTCAAACTTTGCGTGCACGCTTTATATGACCAGAGTATTTTTCTATGTTATTTCCGGAGAATTTTGTTCCGGGACCCAGAATCCCGAAAAACCGTGTATTATACACTTCAATTTCAACCGTTCTGAAGGTCGTACCAGACCTTGTTTCTTTTTCTCCTTGTTTTTCAATCACGCATCCGAGCTCATTTCAGGAATCAACCTGTTTGATTTCAGCCTCAAATAACGAGCTTTATCACATTTTTCACGATAATCCGAGTTTCGGCGAATGCTGGTTTGTGACACACCGGCACCCCCAAATATCTTCCGTTGGTGATCAAACTTTGCGTGGCTGCTTTATCCGACTGAGAAACTTTCTATGTGATTTCCGAGAATTTTGTTCGGGACCGAATCCCAAAAATCGTGTATTATACACTTTAATTTCAAATTTTAGATAGTTCGGAAGGTCGTAATGGAATCTGTTTCTTTTTCTCCCTGTTTTTCAATCACGCGTCCGAGCTCATTTCGGAATCAACCCATTCGATTTCACCTCAAATAACGAGCTTTAACACATTTTTCACGATAATCAATTTCGGCGAATCTTTGGTTTGTGGCACACCGGCACCCCCAAATGTCTTCCGTTGGTGATCAAACTTTGCGTGGCCGCTTTATCTGACCCGAGAAACTTTCTATGTGATTTCCGGAGAATTTTGTTCCGGGACCCCGGAATCCCGAAAAATCGTGTATTATAAACTTCAATTTGAGCCGTTCAGAAGGTCGTACCAAACCCTGTTTCTTTATCTCCCTGTTTTTCAATCACGCGTCCGAGCTCATTTCAGGAATCAACCTGTTCGATTTCAGGAATCAACCTGTTCGATTTCAGCCTCAAATAACGAGCTTTAACACATTTTTCACGATAATCCGAGTTTCGGCGAATGCTCGTTTGTGGCACACCGGCACCCCCAAATGTCTTCCGTTGGTGCTCAAACTTTGCGTGCACGCTTTATATGACCAGAGTATTTTTCTATGTTATTTCCGGAGAATTTTGTTCCGGGACCCAGAATCCCGAAAAACCGTGTATTATACACTTCAATTTCAACCGTTCTGAAGGTCGTACCAGACCTTGTTTCTTTTTCTCCCTGTTTTTCAATCACGCGTCCGAGCTCATTTTAGGAATCAACCTGTTTGATTTCAGCCTCAAATAACGAGCTTTATCACATTTTTCACGATAATCCGAGTTTCGGCGAATGCTGGTTTGTGGCACACCGGCACCCCCAAATATCTTCCGTTGGTGATCAAACTTTGCGTGGCTGCTTTATATGACCCGAGGAACTTTCTATGTGATTTTCAGAGAATTTTGTTCCGGAACCCGGAATCCCGAAAAACCGTGTATTATACACTTCAATTTCAGCCGTTCGGAAGGTCGTACCGGACCCTGTTTCTTTTTCTCCCTGTTTGTCAATCACGCGTCCGAGCTCATTTCAGGAATCAACCTGTTCGATTTCAGGAATCAACTTGTTCGATTTCAGCCTCAAATAACGAGCTTTAACACATTTTTCACGATAATCCGAGTTTCGGCGAATGCTGGTTTGTGGCACACCGGCACCCCCAAATGTCTTCCGTTGGTGCTCAAAGTTTGGGTGGCCGCTTTATATGACCCGAGTAACTTTCTATGCGATTTCCGGAGAATTTTGTTCTGGGACCCCGGAATCCCGAAAATCGTGTATTATACACTTCAATTTCAGCCGTTCGGAAGTTCGTACCGGAACATGTTTCTTTTTCTCCCTGTTTTTCAATCACGCGTCCGAGCTCATTTCAGGAATCAACTTGTTCGATCTCAGGAATCAACATTTTCGATTTCAGCTTCAAATAACGAGCTTTAACACATTTTTCACGATAATCCGAGTTTCGGCGAATGCTGGTTTGTGGCACACCGGCACCCCCAAATGTCTTCCGTTGGTGCTCACACTTTGCTGGCCGCTTTATCTGACCCGAGGAACTTTCTATGTGATTTCCGGAGAATTTTGTACTGGGACCCCGGAATCCCGAAAAACCGTGTATTATACACTTTTCAATTTCAGCCGTTCGGAAGGTCGTACCGGAACCTGTTTCTTTTTCTCCCTGTTTTTCAATCACGCGTCCGAGCTCATTTCAGGAATCAACCTGTTTGATTTCAGGAATCAACCTGTTCGGTTTCAGCCTCAAATAACGAGCTTTAACACATTTTTCACGATAATCCGAGTTTCGGCGAATGCTGGTTTGTGGTACAACGGCACCCCCAAATGTCTTCCGTTGGTGCTCAAACTTTGCGTGGCCGCTTTATCTGACCCGGGGAAATTTCTATGTGATTTCCTGTGAATTTTGTTCCGGGACCTCGGAATCCCGAAAAACCGTGTATTATACACTTCAATTTCATCCCTTCGGAAGGTCATACCGGACCCTGTTTCTTTTTCTCCCTGTTTTTCAATCACGCGCCCGAGCTCATTTTAGGAATCAACCTGTTTGATTTCAGAAATCAACTTGTTCGATTTCAGCCTCAAATAACGAGCTTTAACACATTTTTCACGATAATCATGTTCGGCGAATGCTGGTTTGTGGCACACCGGCACCCCCAAATGTCTTCCGTTGGTGCTCAAACTTTGCGTGCCCGCTTTATATGACCCGAGGAATTTTCTATGTGATTTCCGGAGAATTTTGTTCCGGGACCCCAGAATTCCGAAAAACCGTGTATTATACACTTCAATTGCAGCCGTTCGGAAGGTCGTTCTAGACCTTGTTTCTTTTTCTCCCTGTTTTTCAATCACGCGTCCGAGCTCATTTCAGGAATCAACCTGTTCGATTTCAGCCTCAAATAACGAGCTTTAACACATTTTTCACGATAATCCGAGTTTCGGCGAATGCTGGTTTGTGGCACACCGGCACCCCCAAATGTCTTTCGTTGGTGCTCACACTTTGCATGGCCGCTTTATCTGACCCGAGGAACTTTCTATGTGATTTCCGGAGAATTTTGTTCCGGGACCCCGGAATCCCGAAAAACCGTGTATTATACACTTCAATTTCAGCCGTTCGGAAGGTCGTACCGGAACCTGTTTCTTTTTCTCCCTGATTTTCAATCACGCATCCGAGCTCATTTCGGAATCAACTGTTCGATTTCAGCCTCAAATAACGAGCTTTAACACATTTTTCACGATAATCCGAGTTTCGGCGAATGTTGGTTTGTGGCACACCGGCACCCCCAAATGTCTTCCGTTGGTGCTCACACTTCGCGTGGCCGCTTTATCTGACCCGAGGAACTTTCTATGTGATTTCCAGAGAATTTTGTTCCAGGACCCCGGAATCCCGAAAAACCGTGTATTATACACTTTAATTTCAGCCGTTCGGAAGGTCGTACCGGAACCTGTTTTTTTTCCTCCCTGATATTCAATCACGCATCCGAGCTCATTTCAGGAATCAACCTGTTCGATTACAGCCTTAAATAACGAGGTTTAACACATTTTTCACGATAATCCGAGATTCAGCGAATGCTGATTTGTGGAACACCGGCACCCCCAAATGTCTTCCGTTAGTGACCAAACTTTGCGTGGCCGCTTTATCTGACCCGAGAAACTTTCTATGTGATTTCCGGAGAATTTTGTTCCAGGGCCTCGGAATCCCGAAAAACCGTGTATTATACACTTCAATTTCAGCCGTTCGGAAGGTCATACCGGACCCTGTTTCTTTTTCTCCCTGTTTTTCAATCACGCGCCCGACCTCATTTCAGGAATCGACCTGTTTGATTTCAGGAATCAACGTGTTCTATTTCAGCCTCAAATAACGAGCTTTAATTCATTTTTCACGATAATCCGAGTTTCGGCGAATGCTGGTTTATGGCACACCGGCACCCCCAAATGACTTCCGTTGGTGCTCACACTTTGCGTGGCCGCTTTATCTGACCCGAGAAACTTTCTATGTGATTTCCGGAGAATTTTGTTCCGGGACCCCGGAATCCCGAAAAACCTTGTATTATATACTTCAATTTCAGCCGTTCGGAAGGTCGTACCGGAACCTGTTTCTTTTTCTCCCTGTTTTTCAATCACGTATCCGAGCTCATTTCAGGAATCAACTTGTTCAATTTCAGCCTCAAATAATGAGCTTTAACACATTTTTCACGATAATCCGAGTTTCAGCGAATGCTGGTTTGTGGCACACCGGCACCCCCAAATGTCTTCCGTTGGTGATCAAACTTTGCGTGGCTGCTTTATCTGACCCGAGAAACTTTCTATGTGATTTCCGGAGAATTTTGTTCCGGGAACCCGGAATCCCGAAAAATCGTGTATTATACACTTCAATTTGAGCCGTTTGGAAGAACGTACCGGACCCTGTTTCTTTATCTCCCTGTTTTTCAATCACGCATCCGAGCTCATTTCAGGAATCAACCTGTTCGATTTCAGCCTTAAATAACGAGCTTTAACACATTTTTCACGATAATCCGAGATTCGGCGAATGCTGATTTGTGGAACACCGGCACCCCCCAATGTCTTCCGTTAGTGATCAAACTTTGCGTGGCCGCTTTATCTGACCCAAGAAACTTTCTATGTGATTTCCGGAGAATTTTGTTCCGGGGCCCCGGAATCCCGAAAAACCGTGTATTATACACTTCAATTTCAGCCGTTCGGAAGGTCATACCGGACCCTGTTTCTTTTTCTCCCTGTTTTTCAATCACGCGCCCGAGCTCATTTCAGGAATCGACCTGTTTGATTTCAGGAATCAACTTTGTTCGATTTCGACCTCAAATAACGAGCTTTAACACATTTTTCACGATAATCCGAGTTTCGGCGAATGCTGGTTTGTGGCACACCGGCACCCCCAAATGTCTTCCGTTGGTGATCAAACTTTGCGTGGCTGCTTTATCTGACCCGAGAAACTTTCTATGTGATTTACGGAGAATTTTGTTCCGGGACCCCGGAATCCCGAAAAACCGTGTATTATACACTTCAATTTCAGCCGTTCGGAAGGTCGTACCGGACCCTGTTTCTTTTTCTCCCTGTTTTTCAATCACGCGTCCGAGCTCATTTCAGAATCAACCTTTGTTCGATTTCAGAATCAACTTTGTTCGATTTCAGCCTCAAATAACGAGCTTTAACACATTTTTCACGATAATCCGAGTTTCGGCGAATGTTGGTTTGTGGCACACCGGCACCCCCAAATGTCTTCCGTTGGTGCTCACACTTCGCGTGGCCGCTTTATCTGACCCGAGGAACTTTCTATGTGATTTCCGGAGAATTTTGTTCCGGGACCCCGGAATCCCGAAAAATCGTGTATTATACACTTCAATTTGAGCCGTTTGGAAGGTCGTACCGGACCCTGTTTCTTTATCTCTCTGTTTTTCAATCACGCGTCCGAGCTCAATTCAGGAATCATCCTGTTCGATTTCAGGAATCAACCTGTTCGATTTCAACCTCAAATAACGAGCTTTAACACATTTTTCACGATAATCGAGTTTTGGCGAATGCTGGTTTGTGGCACACCGGCACCCCCAAATGTATTCCGTTGGTGCTCAAACTTTGTGTGTGCCCGCTTTATATGACCCGAGGAATTTTCTATATGATTTCCGGAGAATTTTGTTCCGGGACCCCGGAATCCCGAAAAACCGTGTATTATACACTTCAATTTCAGCCGTTCGGAAGGTCGTACCAGACCTTGTTTCTTTTTCTCCCTGTTTTTCAATCACGCGTCCGAGCTCATTTCAGGAATCAACCTGTTCGATTTCAGCCTCAAATAACGAGCTTTAACACATTTTTCACGATAATCCGAGTTTCGGCGAATGCTGGTTTGTGGCACACCGGCACCCCGAAATGTCTTCCGTTGGTGCTCAAACTTTGGGTGGCCGCTTTATCTGACCTGAGGAACTTTCTATGCGATTTCCGGAGAATTTTGTTCCAGGACCCCGGAATCCCGAAAAGCCGTGTATTTATACACTTCAATTTCAGCCGTTCGGAAGGTCGTACCGGACCCTATTTCTTTTTCTCCTTGTTTTTCAATCACGCGTCCGAACTCATTTCAGGAATCAACCTGTTCGATTTCAGGAATCAACCTGTTCGATTTCAGCCTCAAATAACGAGCTTTAACACATTTTTCACGATAATCCGAGTTTCGGCGAATGCTGGTTTGTGGCACACCGGCACCCCCAAAAATCTTCCGTTGGTGGTCATACTTTGCGTGGCCGCTTTATCTGACCCGAGGAACTTTCTATGTGATTTCCGGAGAATTTTGTTCCGGGACCCCAGAATCTTGAAAAACCGTGTATTATAAACTTCAATTTCAGCCGTTCGGAAGGTCGTACCGGAACCCGTTTCTTTTTCTCCCTGTTTTTCAATCACGCGTCGGAGCTCATTTCAAGAATCAAACTCTTCGATTTCAGCCTCAAATAACGAGCTTTAACACATTTTTCACGATAATCCGATTTTCGGTGAATGCTGGTTTGTGGCACACGGGCACCCCCAAATGTCTTCCGTTGGTGCGCAAACTTTGGGTGGCCGCTTTATATGACCCGACGAACTTTCTATGTGATTTTCGGAGAATTTTGTTCCGGAACCCCAGAATGCCGAAAAACCGTGTATTATAAACTTCAATTTCAGCCGTTCGGAAGGTCATACCGGACCCTGTTTCTTTTTCTCCCTGTTTTTCAATCACGCGTCCGAGCTCATTTCAAGAATCAATCTGTTTGATTTCAGGAATCAATTTGTTCGATTTCAGCCTCAAATTACGAGCTTTAACACATTTTTCACGATAATCCGAGTTTCGGCGAATGCTGGTTTGTGGCACACAGGCACCCCCAAATGTCTTCCGTTGGTGCTCAAACTTTGCGTGGCTGTCTTATATGACTCGAGGAACTTTCTATGTGATTTTCGGAGAATTTTGTTCCGGGACTCCAGAATCCCGAAAAACCGTGTATTATACACTTCAATTTCAGCCGTTCGGAAGGTCGTATCGGAACCTGTTTCTTTTTCTCCCTGTTTTTCAATCACGCGTCCGAGCTCATTTCAAGAATCAACTTGTTCGATTTCAGCCTCAAATAACGAGCTTTAACACATTTTTCACGATAATCCGAGTTTCGGCGAATGCTGGTTTGTGGCACACCTGCACCCCCAAATGTCTTCCGTTAATGCTCAAACTTTGCGTGGCCGCTTTATCTGACCCGAGGAACTTTCTATGTGATTTCCAGAGAATTTTGTTCCAGGACCCCGAAATCCCGAAAAACCGTGTATTATACACTTCAATTTCACCCCGTTCGAAAGGTCGTCAAACCTGTTTCTTTTTCTCCCTGTTTTTCAATCACGCGTCCGAGCTCATTTCAGGAATCAACCTGTTCAATTTCAGCCTCAAATAACGAGCTTTAACACATTTTTCACGATAATCCGAGTTTCGGCGAATGCTGGTTTGTGGCACACCGGCACCTCCAAATGTCTTCCGTTGGTGCTCAAACTTTGCGTGCCCGCTTTATATGACCCGAGGAATTTTCTATTTGATTTCCGGAGAATTTTGTTCCGGGACCCCAGAATTCCGAAAAACCGTGTATTATACATCTCAATTGCAGCCGTTCGGAAGGTCGTACCAGACCTTGTTTCTTTTTCTCCCTGTTTTTCAATCACGCGTCCGAGCTCATTTCAGGAACCAACCTGTTCGATTTCAGCCTCAAATAACGAGCTTTAACACATTTTTCACGATAATCCGAGTTTCGGCGAATCTTTGGTTTGTAGGCACACCGGCACCCCGAAATGTCTTCCGTTGGTGCTCAAACTTTGGGTGGCCGCTTTATCTGACCTGAGGAACTTACTATGCGATTTCCGGAGAATTTTGTTCCAGGACCCCGGAATCCCGAAAAACCGTGTATTTATACACTTCAATTTCAGCCGTTCGGAAGGTCGTACCGGACCCTGTTTCTTTTTCTCCCTGTTTTTCAATCACGCGTCCGAGCTCATTTCAGGAATCAACCGATTCGATTTCGAATCAACCTTTGTTCGATTTCGACCTCAAATAACGAGCTTTAACACATTTTTCACGATAATCCGAGTTTCGGCGAATGTTGGTTTGTGGCACACCGGCACCCCCACATGTCTTCCGTTGGTGCTCACACTTCGCGTGGCCGCTTTATCTGACCCGAGAAACTTTCTATGTGATTTCCAGAGAATTTTGTTCCAGGACCCCGAAATCCCGAAAAACCGTGTATTATACACTTCAATTTCAGCCGTTCGGAAGGTCGTATCGGAACCTGTTTCTTTTTCTCCCTGTTTTTCAATCACGCGTCCGAGCTCATTTCAAGAATCAACCTGTTCGATTTCAGCCTCAAATAACGAGCTTTAACACATTTTTCACGATAATCCGAGTTTCGGCGAATGATGGTTTGTGGCACACCGGCACCCCCCAAATGTCTTCCGTTGGTGCTCACACTTTGCATGGCCGCTTTATCTGACCCGAGGAACTTTCTATGTGATTTCCGGAAAATTTTGTTCCCGGACCCCGGAATCCCGAAAAACCGTGTATTATACACTTCAATTTCAGCCGTTCGGAAGGTCGTACTGGAACCTGTTTCTTTTTCTCCCTGTTTTTCAATCACGCGTCGGAGCTCATTTCAAGAATCAACCTCTTCGATTTCACTCTCAAATAACGAGCTTTAACACATTTTTCACGATAATCCGAGTTTCGGCGAATGCTGGTTTGTGGCACACCGGCACCCCCAAATGTCTTCCGTTGGTGCGCAAACTTTGCGTGGCCGCTTTATCTGACCCGAGGAAATTTCTATGTGTTTTCCGGAGAATTTTGTTCCGGGACCCCTGAATCCCGAAAAACCGTGTATTATAGACTTCAATTTCAGCTGTTCGGAAGGTCATACCGGACCCTGTTTCTTTTTCTCCCTGTTTTTCAATCACGCGTCCGAGCTCATTTCAGGAATCAATCTGTTTGATTTCAGGAATCAATTTGTTCGATTTCAGCCTCAAATAACGAGCTTTAACACATTTTTCACGATAATCCGAGTTTCGGCGAATGCTGGTTTGTGGCACACCGGCACCCCCAAATGTCTTCCGTTGGTGCTCAAAGTTTGCGTGGCTGTCTTATATGACTCGAGGAACTTTCTATGTGATTTTCGGAGAATTTTGTTCCGGGACTCCAGAATCCCGAAAAACCGTGTATTATACACTTCAATTTCAGCCGTTCGGAAGGTCGTACCGGAACCTGTTTCTTTTTCTCCCTGTTTTTCAATCACGCGTCCGAGCTCATTTCAAGAATCAACCTGTTCGATTTCAGCCTCAAATAACGAGCTTTAACACATTTTTCACGATAATCCGAGTTTCGGCGAATGCTGGTTTGTGACACACCGGCACCCCCAAATGTCTTCCGTTGGTGCTCAAACTTTGCGTGGCCGCTTTATCTGACCCGAGGAACTTTCTATGCGATTTCCGGAGAATTTTGTTCCAGGACCCCGGAATCCCGAAAAACCGTGTATTATACACTTCAATTTCGGCCGTTCGGAAGGTCGTCTGGGACCACTGTTTCTTTTTCTCCCTGTTTTTCAATCACGCGTCCGAGCTCATTTCAGGAATCAACCTGTTCGATTTCAGCCTCAAATAACGAGCTTTAACACATTTTTCACGATAATCCGAGTTTCGTCGAATGCTGGTTTGTGGCACACCGGCACCCCAAATGTCTTCCGTTGGTGCTCAAACTTTGCGTGCCCGCTTTATATGACCCGGGGAATTTTCTATGTGATTTCCGGAGAATTTTGTTCCGGGACCCCAGAATTCCGAAAAACCGTGTATTATACACTTCAATTGCAGCCGTTCGGAAGGTCGTACCAGACTTTGTTTCTTTTTCTCCCTGTTTTTCAATCACACGTCCGAGCTCATTTTAGGAATCAACCTGTTCGATTCCAGCCTCAAATAACGAGCTTTAACACATTTTTCACGATAATCCGAGTTTCGGCGAATGCTGGTTTGTGGCACACCGGCACCCCCAAATGTCTTCTGTTAGTGCTCAAACTTTGCGTGGCCGCTTTATCTGACCCGAGGAACTTTCTATGTGATTTCCAGAGAATTTTGTTCCAGGACCCCGAAATCCCGAAAAACCGTGTATTATACACTTCAATTTCAGCCGTTCGAAAGGTCGTACCGGAACCTTTTTCTTTTTCTCCCTGTTTTTCAATCACGCGTCCGAGCTCATTTCAGGAATCAACCTGTTCGATTTCAGCCTCAAATAACGAGCTTTAACACATTTTTCACGATAATCCGAGTTTCGCGAATCTTTGGTTTGTGGCACACCGGCACCCCCAAATGTCTTCCGTTGGTGCTCAAACTTTGCGTGGCCGCTTTATCTGACCCGAGGAAATTTCTATGTGATTTCCGGAGAATTTTGTTCCGGGACCCCGGAATCCCGAAAAACCGTGTATTATATACACTTCAATTTCAGCCGTTCGGAAGGTCATACCGGACCCTGTTTCTTTTTCTCCCTGTTTTTCAATCACGCGCCCGAGCTCATTTCAGGAATCAACCTGTTTGATTTCAGGAATCAACCTGTTCGATTTCAGCCTCAAATAACGAGCTTTAACACATTTTTCACGATAATCATGTTCGACGAATGCTGGTTTGTGGCACACCGGCACCCCCAAATGTCTTCCGTTGGTGCTCAAACTTTGCGTGCCCGCTTTATATGACCCGAGGAATTTTCTATGTGATTTCCGGAGAATTTTTTTCCGGGACCCCGGAATTCCGAAAAACCGTGTATTATACACTTCAATTTCAGCCGTTCGGAAGGTCGTACCGGACCTTGTTTCTTTTTCTCCCTGTTTTTCAATCACGCGTCCGAGTTCATTTCAGGAACCAACCTGTTCGATTTCAGCCTCAAATAACGAGCTTTAACACATTTTTCACGATAATCCGAGTTTCGACGAATGCTGGTTTGTGGCACATCGGCACCTCGAAATGTCTTCCGTTGGTGCTCAAACTTTGGGATGGCCGCTTTATCTGACCCGAGGAACTTTCTATGCGATTTCCGGAGAATTTTGTTCCGGGACCCCGGAATCCCGAAAAACCGTGTATTATACACTTCAATTTCAGCCGTTCGGAAGGTCGTACCGGATCCTGTTTCTTTTTCTCCCTGTTTTTCAATCACGCGTCCGAGCTCATTTCAGGAATCAACCAGTTCGATTTCAGGAATCAACCTGTTTGATTTCACTCTCAAATAACGAGCTTTAACACATTTTTCACGATAATCCGAGTTTCGGCGAATGTTGGTTTGTGGCACACCGGCACCCCCACATGTCTTCCGTTGGTGCTCACACTTCGCGTGGCCGCTTTATCTGACCCGAGAAACTTTCTATGTGATTTCCGGAGAATTTTGTTCCGGGACCCCGGAATCCCGAAAAACCGTGTATTATACACTTCAATTTCAGCCGTTCGGAAGGTCGTACCGGAACCTGTTTCTTTTTCTCCCTGTTTTTCAATCACGCGTCGGAGCTCATTTCAAGAATCAACCTCTTCGATTTCACCCTCAAATAACGAGCTTTAACACATTTTTCACGATAATCCGAGTTTCGGCGAATGCTGGTTTGTGGCACACCGGCACCCCCAAATGTCTTCCGTTGGTGCGCAAACTTTGCGTGGCCGCTTTATTTGACTCGAGGAACTTTCTATGTGATTTCGGGAGAATTTTATTTCAGGACCCCGGAATCCCGTAAAACCGTGTATTATACACTTAAATTTCAGCCGTTCGGAAGGTCATACCGGACCCTGTTTCTTTTTCTCCCTGTTTTTCAATCACGCGTCCGAGCTCATTTCAGGAATCAATCTGTTTGATTTCAGGAATCAATTTGTTCGATTTCAGCCTCAAATAACGAGCTTTAACACATTTTTCACGATAATCCGAGTTTCGGCGAATGCTGGTTTGTGGCACACCGGCACCCCCAAATGTCTTCCGTTGGTGCTCAAAGTTTGCGTGGCTGTCTTATATGACTCGAGGAACTTTCTATGTGATTTTCGGAGAATTTTGTTCCGGGACTCCAGAATCCCGAAAAACCGTGTATTATACACTTCAATTTCAGCAGTTCGGAAGGTCGTACCGGAACCTGTTTCTTTTTCTCCCTGTTTTTCAATCACGCGTCTGAGCTCATTTCAAGAATCAACCTGTTCGATTTCAGCCTCAAATAACGAGTTTTAACACATTTTTCACGATAATCCGAGTTTCGGCGAATGCTGGTTTGTGACACACCGGCACCCCCAAATGTCTTCCGTTTGGTGCTCAAACTTTGCGTGGCCGCTTTATCTGACCCGAGGAACTTTCTATGCGATTTCCGGAGAATTTTGTTCCGGGACCCCGGAATCCCGTAAAACCGTGTATTATACACTTAAATTTCAGCCGTTCGGAAGGTCGTACCGGAATCTGTTTCTTTTTCTCCCTGTTTTTCAATCACGCGTCCGAGCTCATTTAGGAATTAAGCTGTTCGATTTCATCCTCAAATAACGAGTTTTAACACATTTTTCACGATAATCCGAGTTTCGGCGAATGCTGGTTTGTGGCACACCGGCACCCCCAAATGCCTTCCGTAGGTGCACAAACATTGCGTGGCCGCTTTATCTGACCCGAGGAACGTTCTATTTGATTTGCGGAGAATTTTATTCCGGGACCCCGGACTCTCGAAAAACCGTGTATTATTATACACTTCAATTTCAGCCGTTCGGAAGGTCGTACCGGAACCTGTTTATTTTTCTCCCTGTTTTTCAATCACGCGTCCGAGCTCATTTCAGGAATTAACCTGTTCGATTTCAGCCTCAAATTACGAGCTTTAACACATTTTTCACGATAATCCGAGTTTCGGCGAATGCTGGTTTGTGGCACACCGGCACCCCCAAATGTCTTCCGTTAGTGCTCAAACTTTGCGTGGCCGTTTTATTTGACCCGAGGAACTTTCTATGTGATTTATGGAGAATTTTATTTCGGGACCCCAGAATCCCGTAAAACCGTGTATTATACACTTAAATTTCAGCCGTTCGGAAGGTCGTACCGGAACTTGTTTCTTTTTCTCCCTGTTTTTCAATCACGCATCCGAGCTTATTTCAGAAATTAACCTGTTCAATTTCAGACTCAAATAACGAGTTTTAACACATTTTTCACGATAATCCGAGTTTCGGCGAATGCTGGTTTGTGGAATCCCCAAATGTCTTCCCTTGGTGGTCAAACTTTGCGTGGCCACTTTATCTGACCTGTGAAACTTTCTGCGTCATTTCCGGAGAATTTTATTTCGGGACCTCGGAATCTCGAAAAACCGTGTATTATACACTTCAATTTCAGCCGTTCGGTAGGTCGTACTGGAACCTGTTACTTTTTCTCCCTGTTTTTCAATCACGTGTCCGAGCTCATTTTAGGAATCAACCTGTTTGGGTTCAGGAATCAACCTGTTCGATTTCAGCCTCAAATAACGAGTTTTAACACATTTTTCACGATAATCCGAGTTTCGGCGAATGCTGGTTTGTGGCACACCGGCACCCCCAAATGTCTTCCGTTAGTGCTCAAACTTTGCGTGGCCGCTTTATTTGACTCGAGGAACTTTCTATTTGATTTCGGGAGAATTTTATTTCAGGACCCCGGAATCCCGTAAAACCGTGTATTATACACTTAAATTTCAGCCGTTCGGAAGGTCGTACCGGAATCTGTTTCTTTTTCTCCCTGTTTTTCAATCACGCGTCCGAGCTCATTTAGGAATTAAGCTGTTCGATTTCAGCCTCAAATAACGAGTTTTAACACATTTTTCACGATAATCCGAGTTTCGGCGAATCTTTTTTGTGGCACACCGGCACCCCCAAATGCCTTCCGTAGGTGCACAAACATTGCGTGGCCGCTTTATCGACACTCGAGGAACGTTCTATGTGATTTGCGGAGAATTTTATTCCGGGACCCGGACTCTCGAAAAAGCGTGTATTATTATACACTTCAATTTCACCGTTCGGAAGGTCGTAAATCGGAACTGTTTATTTTTCTGCCTGTTTTTCAATCACGCGTCCGAGCTCATTTCAGAATTAACTGTTCGATTTCAGCCTCAAATTACGAGCTTTAACACATTTTTCACGATAATCCGAGTTTTGGCGAATCTTTGGTTTGTGGCACACCCAAGCACCCCCAAATATCTTCCGTTAGTGCTCAAACTTTGTGTGGCCACTTTATCGACCCGAGGAACTTTCTATGTGATTTCCGGAGAATTTTATTTCGGGACCCCGAAATCCCGAAAAACCGTGTATTATATACTTCAATTTCGATCGTTCGAGGAATGTCGTCGAACCTGTTTTTTTTTCTCCCGTTGTTCAATCACGCGTCCGGGCTCATTTCAGAATCAACCTTGTTCTATTTTAGGAATCAACCTGTTCGATTTCAGCCTCAAATAACGAGCTAACACATTTTTCACGATAATCCGAGTTTCGGCGAATGCTGGTTTGCGGCACACCGGCACCCCCAAATGTATTCCGTTGGTGCTCAAACTTTGCGTGGACGCTTTATCTGACCCGAGGAACTTTCTATGTGATTTCCGGAGAATTTTATTCCGGGACCCCGGAATCCCGAAAAACCGTGTATTATACAATTCAATTTCAGCCGTTCGGAAGGTCGTACCGGAACCTGTTTCTGTTCTCCCTGTTTTTCAATCACGCGTCCGAGCTCATTTCAGGAATTAACCTGTTCGATTTCAGCCTCAAATAACGAGCTTTAACACATTTTTCACGATAATCCGAGTTTCGGTGAATGCTGGTTTGTGGCACACCGGCACCCCCAAATGTCTTCCGTTAGTGCTCAAACTTTGCGTGGCCGTTTTATTTGACCCGAGGAACTTTCTATGTGATTTATGGAGAATTTTATTTCGGGACCCCGGAATCCCGTAAAACCGTGTATTATACAATTAAATTTCAGCCGTTCGGAAGGTCGTACAGGAACTTGTTTCTTTTTCTCCCTGTTTTTCAATCACGCATCCGAGCTCATTTCAGAAATTAACCTGTTCAATTTCAGACTCAAATAACGAGTTTTAACACATTTTTCACGATAATCCGAGTTTCGGCGAATGCTGGTTTGTGGCATCCCCAAATGTCTTCCCTTGGTGGTCAAACTTTGCGTGGCAACTTTATCTGACCCGAGGAACTTTCTATGTGATTTCCGGAGAATTTTATTCCGGGACCTCGGAATCTCGAAAAACCGTGTATTATACACTTCAATTTCAGCCGTTCGGTAGGTCGTACTGGAACCTGTTACTTTTTCTCCCTGTTTTTCAATCACGTGTCCAAGCTCGTTTTAGGAATCAACCTGTTTGGGTTCAGGAATCAACCTGTTCGATTTCAGCCTCAAATAACGAGTTTTAACACATTTTTCACGATAATCCGAGTTTCGGCGAATGCTGGTTTGTGGCACACCGGCACCCCCAAATGTCTTCCGTTAGTGCTCAAACTTTGCGTGGCCGCTTTATTTGACTCGAGGAACTTTCTATGTGATTTCGGGAGAATTTTATTTCAGGACCCCGGAATCCCGTAAAACCGTGTATTATACACTTAAATTTCAGCCGTTCGGAAGGTCGTACCGGAATCTGTTTCTTTTTCTCCCTTTTTTTCAATCACGCGTCCGAGCTCATTTAGGAATTAACCTGTTCGATTTCAGCCTCAAATAACGAGTTTTAAGACATTTTTCACGATAATCCGAGTTTCGGCGAATCTTTGGTTTGGGCACACCGGCACCCCCAAATGCCTTCCGTAGGTGCACAAACTTTGCGTGGCCGCTTTATCTGACCCGAGGAACGTTCTATGTGATTTGCGGAGAATTTTATTCCGGGACCCCGGACTCCCGAAAAATCGTGTATTATATACACTTCAATTTCAGCCGTTCGGAAGGTCGTACCAGAACCTGTTTCTTTTTCTCCCTGTTTTTCAATCACGCGTCCGAGCTCATTTCAGGAATTAACCTGTTCGATTTCAGCCTCAAATTACGAGCTTTAACACATTTTTCACGATAATCCGAGTTTCGGCGAATGCTGGTTTGTGGCACACCGGCACCCCCAAATGTCTTCCGTTGGTGCTCAAACTTTGCGTGGCCACTTTATCTGACCCGAGGAACTTTCTACGTGATTTCCGGAGAATTTTATTCTGGGACCCCGAAATCCCGAAAAACCGTGTATTATATACTTCAATTTCGATCGTTCGAGGAATGTCGTATCGGAACCTGTTTTTTTTTTTTCTCCCGTTGTTCAATCACGCGTCCGGGCTCATTTCAGAATCAACTTTGTTCTATTTTAGGAATCAACCTGTTCGATTTCAGCCTCAAATAACGAGCTAACACATTTTTCACGATAATCCGAGTTTCGGCGAATGCTGGTTTGTGGCACACCGGAACCCCCAAATGTCTTCCGTTGGTGCTCAAACTTTGCGTGACCGCTTTATCTGACCCGAGGAACTTTCTATGTGATTTCCGGAGAATTTTATTCCGGGACCCCGGAATTCCGAAAAACCGTGTATATACACTTCAATTTCAGCCGTTCGGAAGGTCGTACCGGAACTTGTTTCTTTTTCTCCCTGTTTTTCAATCACGCGTCCGAGCTCATTTCAGGAATTAACCTGTTCGATTTCAGCCTCAAATAACGAGCTTTAACACATTTTTCACGATAATCCGAGTTTCTGCGAATGCTCGTTTGTGGCACACCGGCACCCCCAAATGTCTTCCGTTGGTGCTCAAACTTTGCGTGGCCGCTTTATTTGACCCGAGGAACTTTCTATGTGATTTCCGGAGAATTTTATTTCAGGACCCCGGAATCCCGTAAAACCGTGTATTATACACTTAAATTTCAGACGTTCGGAAGGTCGTACCGGAACCTGTTTCTTTTTGTCCCTGTTTTTCAATCACGCGTCCGAGCTCATTGAGGAATTAACCTGTTCGATTTCAGCCTCAAATAACGAGTTTTAACACATTTTTCCCGATAATCCGAGTTTCGGCGAATGCTGGTTTGCGCACACGCACCCCCAAATGTCTTCCGTTGGTGCTCAAACTTTGCGTGGCCGCTTTATCCGACCCGAGGACCTTTCTATGTGATTTCCGGAGAATTTTATTCCAGGCCCTAATCCCGAAAACCGTGTATTATACAATTCAATTTCACCGTTCGGAAGGTCGTCTAACCTCGTTTCTTTCTCCTGTTTTTCAATCACGCGTCCGAGCTCATTTCAGGAATTAACCTGTTCGATTTCACCTCAAATAACGAGCTTTAACACATTTTTCACGATAATCCGAGTTTCGGCGAATCTTTGGTTTGTAGGGTACACCGCACCTCCAAATGTCTTCCGTTGGTGCTCAAACTTTGCGTGGCCACTTTATCTGACCCGAGGAACTTTCTACGTGATTTCCGGAGAATTTTATTCTGGGACCCCGAAAACCCGAAAAACCGTGTATTATATACTTCAATTTCGATCGTTCGAGGAATGTCGTCGGAACTGTTTTTTTTTTTTTTTCTCCCTGTTGTTCAATCACGCGTCCGGGCTCATTTCAGGAATCAACCTGTTCTATTTTAGGAATCAACCTGTTCGATTTCAGCCTCAAATAACGAGCTAACACATTTTTCACGATAATCCGAGTTTCGGCGAATGCTGGTTTGCGGCACACCGGCACCCCCAAATGTATTCCGTTGGTGCTCAAACTTTGCGTGGACGCTTTATCTGACCCGAGGAACTTTCTATGTGATTTCCGGAGAATTTTATTCCGGGACCCCGGAATCCCGAAAAACCGTGTATTATACAATTCAATTTCAGCCGTTCGGAAGGTCGTACCGGAACCTGTTTCTGTTCTCCCTGTTTTTCAATCACGCGTCCGAGCTCATTTCAGGAATTAACCTGTTCGATTTCAGCCTCAAATAACGAGCTTTAACACATTTTTCACGATAATCCGAGTTTCGGTGAATGCTGGTTTGTGGCACACTGGCACCCCCAAATGTCTTCCGTTAGTGCTCAAACTTTGCGTGGCCGTTTTATTTGACCCGAGGAACTTTCTATGTGATTTATGGAGAATTTTATTTCGGGACCCCGGAATCCCGTAAAACCGTGTATTATACAATTAAATTTCGGCCGTTCGGAAGGTCGTACAGAACTTGTTTCTTTTTCTCCTGTTTTTCAATCACGCATCCGAGCTCATTTCGAAAATTAACTGTTCAATTTCGGACTCAAATAACGAGTTTTAACACATTTTTCACGATAATCCGAGTTTCGGCGAATGCTGGTTTGTGGCATCCCCAAATGTCTTCCCTTGGTGGTCAAACTTTGCGTGGCAACTTTATCTGACCCGAGGACTTTCTATGTGATTTCCGGAGAATTTTATTCCGGGACCTCGGAATCTCGAAAAACCGTGTATTATACACTTCAATTTCAGCCGTTCGGTAGGTCGTACTGGAACCTGTTACTTTTTCTCCCTGTTTTTCAATCACGTGTCCAAGCACGTTTTAGGAATCAACCTGTTTGGGTTCAGGAATCAACCTGTTCGATTTCAGCCTCAAATAACGAGTTTTAACACATTTTTCACGATAATCCGAGTTTCGGCGAATGCTGGTTTGTGGCACACCGGCACCCCCAAATGTCTTCCGTTAGTGCTCAAACTTTGCGTGGCCGCTTTATTTGACTCGAGGAACTTTCTATGTGATTTCGGGAGAATTTTATTTCAGACCGGAATCCCGTAAAACCGTGTATTATACACTTCAATTTCAGCCGTTCGGAAGGTCGTACCGAAATCTGTTTCTTTTTCTCCCTGTTTTTCAATCACGCGTCCGAGCTCATTTAGGAATTAACCTGTTCGATTTCACCTCAAATAACGAGTTTTAAGACATTTTCACGATAATCCGAGTTTCGGCGAATCTTTGGTTTGTGGCACACCGCACACCCCAAATGCCTTCCGTAGGTGCACAAACTTTGCGTGGCCGCTTTATCTGACCCGAGGAACGTTCTATGTGATTTGCGGAGAATTTTATTCGGGACCCGGACTCCAAAAAATCCGTGTATTATATACACTTCAATTTCGGCCGTTCGGAAGGTCGTCTGGAACTGTTTCTTTTTCTCCCTGTTTTTCAATCACGCGTCCGAGCTCATTTCAGGAATTAACCTGTTCGATTTCAGCCTCAAATTACGAGCTTTGACACATTTTTCACGATAATCCGAGTTTCGGCGAATGCTGGTTTGTGGCACACCGGCACCCCCAAATGTCTTCCGTTAGTGCTCAAACTTTGCGTGGCCGCTTTATTTGACTCGAGGAACTTTCTATGTGATTTCGGGAGAATTTTATTTCAGGACCCCGGAATCCCGTAAAACCGTGTATTATACACTTAAATTTCAGCCGTTCGGAAGGTCGTACCGGAATCTGTTTCTTTTTCTCCCTGTTTTTCAATCACGCGTCCGAGCTCATTTAGGAATTAACTTTGTTCGATTTCGACCTCAAATAACCGGTTTAAGACATTTTTCACGATAATCCGAGTTTCGGCGAATGCTGGTTTGTGGCACACCGGCACCCCCAAATGCCTTCCGTAGGTGCACAAACTTTGCGTGGCCGCTTTATCTGACCCGAGGAACTTTCTATGTGATTTCCGGAGAATTTTATTCCAGGGCCCCGGAATCCCGAAAAACCGTGTATTATACAATTCAATTTCAGCCGTTCGGAAGGTCGTACCGGACCTGTTTCTGTTCTCCCTGTTTTTCAATCACGCGTCCGAGCTCATTTCAGAATTAACTTTGTTCGATTTCACCTCAAATAACGAGCTTTAACACATTTTTCACGATAATCCGAGTTTCGCGAATGCTTTGGTTTGGTACACCCGGCACCCCCAAATGTCTTCCGTTGGTGCTCAAACTTTGCGTGGCCACTTTATCTGACCCGAGGAACTTTCTACGTGATTTCCGGAGAATTTTATTCGGGACCCCGAAATCCGAAACCGTGTATTATATACTTCAATTTCGATCGTTCGAGGAATGTCGTGCGGAACTTTTTTTTTTTCTCCCTGTTGTTCAATCACGCGTCCGGGCTCATTTCAGGAATCAACCTGTTCTATTTTAGGAATCAACCTGTTCGATTTCAGCCTCAAATAACGAGCTAACACATTTTTCACGATAATCCGAGTTTCGGCGAATGCTGGTTTGCGGCACACCGGCACCCCCAAATGTATTCCGTTGGTGCTCAAACTTTGCGTGGACGCTTTATCTCGACCCGAGGAACTTTCTATGTGATTTCCGAGAATTTTATTCGGAACCGGAATCCCGAAAAACCGTGTATTATACAATTCAATTTCAGCCGTTCGGAAGGTCGTACCGGAACCTGTTTCTGTTCTCCCTGTTTTTCAATCACGCGTCCGAGCTCATTTCAGGAATTAACCTGTTCAATTTCAGCCTCAAATAACGAGCTTTAACACATTTTTCACGATAATCCGAGTTTCGGTGAATGCTGGTTTGTGGCACACCGGCACCCCCAAATGTCTTCCGTTAGTGCTCAAACTTTGCGTGGCCGTTTTATTTGACCCGGGGAACTTTCTATGTGATTTATGGAGAATTTTATTTCAGGACCCCGGAATCCCGTAAAACCGTGTATTATACAATTAAATTTCAGCCGTTCGGAAGGTCGTACAGGAACTTGTTTCTTTTTCTCCCTGTTTTTCAATCACGCATCCGAGCTCATTTCAGGAATTAACCTGTTCGATTTCAGCCTCAAATTACGAGCTTTGACACATTTTTCACGATAATCCGAGTTTCGGCGAATGCTGGTTTGTGGCACACCGGCACCCCCAAATGTCTTCCGTTAGTGCTCAAACTTTGCGTGGCCGCTTTATTTGACTCGAGGAACTTTCTATGTGATTTCGGGAGAATTTTATTTCAGGACCCCGGAATCCCGTAAAACCGTGTATTATACACTTAAATTTCAGCCGTTCGGAAGGTCGTACCGGAATCTGTTTCTTTTTCTCCCTGTTTTTCAATCACGCGTCCGAGCTCATTTAGGAATTAACCTGTTCGATTTCAGCCTCAAATAACGAGTTTTAAGACATTTTTCACGATAATCCGAGTTTCGGCGAATGCTGGTTTGTGGCACACCGGCACCCCCAAATGCCTTCCGTAGGTGCACAAACTTTGCGTGGCCGCTTTATCTGACCCGAGGAACTTTCTATGTGATTTCCGGAGAATTTTATTCCAGGGCCCCGGAATCCCGAAAAACCGTGTATTATACAATTCAATTTCAGCCGTTCGGAAGGTCGTACCGGACCTGTTTCTGTTCTCCCTGTTTTTCAATCACGCGTCCGAGCTCATTTCAGGAATTAACCTGTTCGATTTCAGCCTCAAATAACGAGCTTTAACACATTTTTCACGATAATCCGAGTTTCGGCGAATGCTGGTTTGTGGCACACCGGCACCCCCAAATGTCTTCCGTTGGTGCTCAAACTTTGCGTGGCCACTTTATCTGACCCGAAGAAACTTTCTACGTGATTTCCGGAGAATTTTATTCTGGGACCCCGAAATCCCGAAAAACCGTGTATTATATACTTCAATTTCAGTCGTTCGAGGAATGTCGTCACGAACTGTTTTTTTTTTTTCTCCCTGTTGTTCAATCACGCGTCCGGGCTCATTTCAGGAATCAACCTGTTCTATTTTAGGAATCAACCTGTTCGATTTCAGCCTCAAATAACGAGCTAACACATTTTTCACGATAATCCGAGTTTCGGCGAATGCTGGTTTGCGGCACACCGGCACCCCCAAATGTATTCCGTTGGTGCTCAAACTTTGCGTGGACGCTTTATCTGACCCGAGGAACTTTCTATGTGATTTCCGGAGAATTTTATTCCTAACCCTAATCCCGAAAACCGTGTATTATACACTTCAATTTCAGCCGTTCGGAAGGTCGTACGGAACCTGTTTGTTCTCCTGTTTTTCAATCACGCGTCCGAGCTCATTTCAGAATTAACTGTTCAATTTCACCTCAAATAACGAGCTTTAACACATTTTTCACGATAATCCGAGTTTCGGTGAATGCTGGTTTGTGGCACACCGGCACCCCCAAATGTCTTCCGTTAGTGCTCAAACTTTGCGTGGCCGTTTTATTTGACCCGGGGAACTTTCTATGTGATTTATGGAGAATTTTATTTCAGGACCCCGGAATCCCGTAAAACCGTGTATTATACAATTAAATTTCACCGTTCGGAAGGTCGTACAGAACTTGTTTCTTTTTCTCCTGTTTTTTCAATCACGCATCCGAGCTCATTTCAGAAATTAACCTGTTCAATTTCAGACTCAAATAACGAGTTTTAACACATTTTTCACGATAATCCGAGTTTCGGCAAATGCTGGTTTGTGGCATCCCCAAATGTCTTCCCTTGGTGGTCAAACTTTGCGTGGCAACTTTATCTGACCCGAGGAACTTTCTATGTGATTTCCGGAGAATTTTATTCCGGGACCTCGGAATCTCGAAAAACCGTGTATTATACACTTCAATTTCAGCCGTTCGGTAGGTCGTACTGGAACCTGTTACTTTTTCTCCCTGTTTTTCAATCACGTGTCCAAGCTCGTTTTAGGAATTAACCTGTACGATTTCAGCCTCAAATAACGAGTTTTAAGACATTTTTCACGATAATCCGAGTTTCGGCGAATGCTGGTTTGTGGCACACCGGCACCCCCAAATGCCTTCCGTAGGTGCACAAACTTTGCGTGGCCGCTTTATCTGACCCGAGGAACGTTCTATGTGATTTGCGGAGAATTTTATTCCGGGACCCCGACTCGGCAAAACCGTGTATTATATACACTTCAATTTCAGCCGTTCGGAAGGTCGTACCGGAACCTGTTTCTTTTTCTCCCTGTTTTTCAATCACGCGTCCGAGCTCATTTCAGGAATTAACCTGTTCGATTTCAGCCTCAAATTACGAGCTTTAACACATTTTTCACGATAATCCGAGTGTCGGCGAATGCTGGTTATTGGCACACCGGCACCCCCAAATGTCTTCCGTTGGTGCTCAAACTTTGCGTGGCCACTTTATCTGACCCGAGGAACTTTCTTTGTAATTTCCGGAGAATTTTATTCCGGGACCCCGAAAACCCGAAAAACCGTGTATTATACACTTCAATTTCAGCCGTTCGGAATGTCGTACCGGAACCTATTTTTTTTTCTCCCTGATTTTTAATCACGCGTCCGGGCTCATTTCAGGAATCAACCTATTCGATTTCAGGAATCAACCTGTTCGATTTCAAATCAAATAACGAGCTAACATATTTTTCACGATAATCCGAGTTTCGGCGAATGCTAGTTTGTGGCACACCGAAACCCCAAATGTCTTCCGTTGGTGCTCAAACTTTGCGTGGCCGCTTTATCTGACCCGTGGAACTTTCTATGTGATTTCCGGAGAATTTTATTCCGGGACCCCGACTCAAAACCGTGTATTATACACTTCAATTTCAAATTGTTCGGAAGGTCGTACCGGAACTTGTTTCTTTTTCTCCCTGTTTTTCAATCACGCGTCCGAGCTCATTTCAGGAATTAACCTGTTCGATTTCAGCCTCAAATAACGAGCTTTAACACATTTTTCACGATAATCCGAGTTTCGGCGAATGCTCGTTTGTGGCACACCGCACCCCCAAATGTCTTCCGTTGGTGCTCAAACTTTGCGTGGCCGCTTTATTTGACCTGAGGAACTTTCTATGTGATTTCCGGAGAATTTTATTTCAGGACCCCGGAATCCCGTAAAACCGTGTATTATACACTTAAATTTCAGCCGTTCGGAAGGTCGTACCGGAACCTGTTTCTTTTTGTCCCTGTTTTTCAATCACGCGTCCGAGCTCATTGAGGAATTAACCTGTTCGATTTCATCCTCAAATAACGAGTTTTAACACATTTTTCCCGATAATCCGAAGTTTCGGCGAATCTTTGGTTTCATGCGGCACACCGCACACCCCCAAATGTCTTCCGTTGGTGCTCAAACTTTGCGTGGACGCTTTATCTGACCCGAGGACCTTTCTATGTGATTTCCGGAGAATTTTGTTCCGGGGCCCCTAATCCCGAAAAACCGTGTATTATACAATTCAATTTCACTTGTTCGGAAGGTCGTACCGGACCCTGTTTCTTTCTCCCTGTTTTTCAATCACGCGTCCGAGCTCATTTCAGAATTAACTCTGTTCGATTTCACCTCAAATAACGAGCTTTAACACATTTTTCACGATAATCCGAGTTTCGGCGAATGCTGGTTTGTGGCACACCGGCACCTCCAAATGTCTTCCGTTGGTGCTCAAACTTTGCGTGGCCACTTTATCTGACCCGAGGAACTTTCTACGTGATTTCCGGAGAATTTTATTCTGGGACCCCGAAATCCCGAAAAACCGTGTATTATATACTTCAATTTCATCGTTCGAGGAATGTCGTACGGAACCTTTTTTTTTTCTCCTGTTGTTCAATCACGCGTCCGGGCTCATTTCAGGAGCAACCTGTTCTATTTTAGGAATCAACCTGTTCGATTTCAGCCTCAAATAACGAGCTAACACATTTTTCACGATAATCCGAGTTTCGGCGAATGCTGGTTTGCGGCACACCGGCACCCCCAAATGTATTCCGTTGGTGCTCAAACTTTGCGTGGACGCTTTATCTGACCCGAGGAACTATCTATGTGATTTCCGGAGAATTTTATTCCGGGACCCCGGAATCCCGAAAAACCGTGTATTATACAATTCAATTTCAGCCGTTCGGAAGGTCGTACCGGAACCTGTTTCTGTTCTCCCTGTTTTTCAATCACGCGTCCGAGCTCATTTCAGGAATTAACCTGTTCGATTTCAGCCTCAAATAACGAGTTTTAAGACATTTTTCACGATAATCCGAGTTTCGGCGAATGCTGGTTTGTGGCACACCGGCACCCCCAAATGCCTTCCGTAGGTGCACAAACTTTGCGTGGCCGCTTTATCTGACCCGAGGAACGTTCTATGTGATTTTCGGAGAATTTTATTCCGGGACCCCGGACTCCCGAAAAACCGTGTATTATATACACTTCAATTTCAGCCGTTCGGAAGGTCGTACCGGAACCTGTTTCTTTTTCTCCCTGTTTTTCAATCACGCGTCCGAGCTCATTTCAGGAATTAACCTGTTCGATTTCAGCCTCAAATTACGAGCTTTAACACATTTTTCACGATAATCCGAGTTTCGGCGAATGCTGGTTTGTGGCACACCGGCACCCCCAAATGTATTCCGTTGGTGCTCAAACTTTGCGTGGACGCTTTATCTGACCCGAGGAACTATCTATGTGATTTCCGGAGAATTTTATTCCGGGACCCCGGAATCCCGAAAAACCGTGTATTATACAATTCAATTTCAGCCGTTCGGAAGGTCGTACCGGAACCTGTTTCTGTTCTCCCTGTTTTTCAATCACGCGTCCGAGCTCATTTCAGGAATTAACCTGTTCGATTTCAGCCTCAAATAACGAGTTTTAAGACATTTTTCACGATAATCCGAGTTTCGGCGAATGCTGGTTTGTGGCACACCGGCACCCCCAAATGCCTTCCGTAGGTGCACAAACTTTGCGTGGCCGCTTTATCTGACCCGAGGAACGTTCTATGTGATTTTCGGAGAATTTTATTCCGGGACCCCGGACTCCCGAAAAACCGTGTATTATATACACTTCAATTTCAGCCGTTCGGAATGTCGTACCGGAACCTGTTTTTTTTCTCCTTGTTTTTCAATCACGCGTCCGGGCTCATTTCAGGAATCAACCTATTCGATTTCAGAATCAACTTTGTTCGATTTCACCTCAAATAACGAGCTAACATATTTTTCACGATAATCCGAGTTTCGGCGAATGCTGGTTTGTGGCACACCGAAACCCCAAATGTCTTCCGTTGGTGCTCAAACTTTGCGTGACCGCTTTATTTGACTCGAGGAACTTTCTATGTGATTTCGGGAGAATTTTATTTCAGGACCCCTAATCCCGTAAAACCGTGTATTATACACTTAAATTTCACTGCCGTTCGGAAGGTCGTACTTAATCTGTTTCTTTTTCTCCCTTTTTTTCAATCACGCGTCCGAGCTCATTTAGGAATTAACCTGTTCGATTTCAGCCTCAAATAACGAGTTTTAAGACATTTTTCACGATAATCCGAGTTTCGGCGAATGCTGGTTTGTGGCACACCGGCACCCCCAAATGTATTCCGTTGGTGCTCAAACTTTGCGTGGACGCTTTATCTGACCCGAGGAACTATCTATGTGATTTCCGGAGAATTTTATTCCGGGACCCCGGAATCCCGAAAAACCGTGTATTATACAATTCAATTTCAGCCGTTCGGAAGGTCGTGCACGAACCTGTTTCTGTTCTCCCCTTTTCAATCACGCGTCCGAGCTCATTTCGGAATTAACTGTTCGATTTCGGCCTCAAATAACGAGTTTTAAGACATTTTTCACGATAATCCGAGTTTCGGCGAATGCTGGTTTGTGGCACACCGGCACCCCCAAATGCCTTCCGTAGGTGCACAAACTTTGCGTGGCCGCTTTATCTGACCCGAGGAACGTTCTATGTGATTTTCGGAGAATTTTATTCCGGGACCCCGGACTCCCGAAAAACCGTGTATTATATACACTTCAATTTCAGCCGTTCGGAATGTCGTACCGGAACCTGTTTTTTTTCTCCTTGTTTTTCAATCACGCGTCCGGGCTCATTTCAGGAATCAACCTATTCGATTTCAGGAATCAACCTGTTCGATTTCAGCCTCAAATAACGAGCTAACATATTTTTCACGATAATCCGAGTTTCGGCGAATGCTGGTTTGTGGCACACCGAAACCCCAAATGTCTTCCGTTGGTGCTCAAACTTTGCGTGACCGCTTTATTTGACTCGAGGAACTTTCTATGTGATTTCGGGAGAATTTTATTTCAGGACCCCGGAATCCCGTAAAACCGTGTATTATACACTTAAATTTCAGCCGTTCGGAAGGTCGTACCGGAATCTGTTTCTTTTTCTCCCTTTTTTTCAATCACGCGTCCGAGCTCATTTAGGAATTAACCTGTTCGATTTCAGCCTCAAATAACGAGTTTTAACACATTTTTCACGATAATCCGAGTTTCGGCGAATGCTGGTTTGTGGCACACCGGCACCCCCAAATGCCTTCCGTAGGTGCACAAACTTTGCGTGGCCGCTTTATCTGACCCGAGGAACGTTCTATGTGATTTGCGGAGAATTTTATTCCGGGACCCCGGACTCCCGAAAAATCGTGTATTATATACACTTCAATTTCAGCCGTTCGGAAGGTCGTACCAGAACCTGTTTCTTTTTCTCCCTGTTTTTCAATCACGCGTCCGAGCTCATTTCAGGAATTAACCTGTTCGATTTCAGCCTCAAATAACGAGCTTTAACACATTTTTCACGATAATCCGAGTTTCGGCGAATGCTGGTTTGTGGCACACCGGCACCCCCAAATGTCTTCCGTTGGTGCTCAAACTTTGCGTGGCCACTTTATCTGACCCGAGGAACTTTCTACGTGATTTCCGGAGAATTTTATTCTGGGACCCCGAAATCCCGAAAAACCGTGTATTATATACTTCAATTTCAGTCGTTCGAGGAATGTCGTACCGGAACCTGTTTTTTTTTTTCTCCCTGTTGTTCAATCACGCGTCCGGGCTCATTTCAGGAATCAACCTGTTCTATTTTAGGAATCAACCTGTTCGATTTCAGCCTCAAATAACGAGCTAACACATTTTTCACGATAATCCGAGTTTCGGCGAATGCTGGTTTGTGGCACACCGAAACCCCCAAAGGTCTTCCGTTGGTGCTCAAACTTTGCGTGACCGCTTTATCTGACCCGAGGAACTTTCTATGTGATTTCCGGAGAATTTTATTCCGGGACCCCGGAATTCCGAAAAACCGTGTATATACACTTCAATTTCAGCCGTTCGGAAGGTCGTACCGGAACTTGTTTCTTTTTCTCCCTGTTTTTCAATCACGCGTCCGAGCTCATTTCAGGAATTAACCTGTTCGATTTCAGCCTCAAATAACGAGCTTTAACACATTTTTCACGATAATCCGAGTTTCGGCGAATGCTCGTTTGTGGCACACCGGCACCCCCAAATGTCTTCCGTTGGTGCTCAAACTTTGCGTGGCCGCTTTATTTGACCCGAGGAACTTTCTATGTGATTTCCGGAGAATTTTATTTCAGGACCCCGGAATCCCGTAAAACCGTGTATTATACACTTAAATTTCAGACGTTCGGAAGGTCGTACCGGAACCTGTTTCTTTTGTCCCCGTTTTCAATCACGCGTCCGAGCTCATTGAGGAATTAACCTGTTCGATTTCAGCCTCAAATAACGAGTTTTAACACATTTTTCCCGATAATCCGAGTTTCGGCGAATGCTGGTTTGCGGCACACCGGCACCCCCAAATGTCTTCCGTTGGTGCTCAAACTTTGCGTGGACGCTTTATCTGACCCGAGGACCTTTCTATGTGATTTCCGGAGAATTTTATTCCAGGGCCCCGGAATCCCGAAAAACCGTGTATTATACAATTCAATTTCAGCCGTTCGGAAGGTCGTACCGAACTCGAACCTTTTATTTCTCCTCTCCTTTTTTCAATCACGCGTCCGAGCTCATTTCAGGAATTAACCTGTTCGATTTCAGCCTCAAATAACGAGCTTTAACACATTTTTCACGATAATCCGAGTTTCGCGAATCTTTGGTTTGGCACACCTAAGCACCTCCAAATGTCTTCCGTTGGTGCTCAAACTTTGCGTGGCCACTTTATCTGACCCGAGGAACTTTCTACGTGATTTCCGGAGAATTTTATTCTGGGACCCCGAAAACCCGAAAAACCGTGTATTATATACTTCAATTTCAGTCGTTCGAGGAATGTCGTACCGGAACCTGTTTTTTTTTTTCTCCCTGTTGTTCAATCACGCGTCCGGGCTCATTTCAGGAATCAACCTGTTCTATTTTAGGAATCAACCTGTTCGATTTCAGCCTCAAATAACGAGCTAACACATTTTTCACGATAATCCGAGTTTCGGCGAATGCTGGTTTGCGGCACACCGGCACCCCCAAATGTATTCCGTTGGTGCTCAAACTTTGCGTGGACGCTTTATCTGACCCGAGGACCTTTCTATGTGATTTCCGGAGAATTTTATTCCAGGGCCCCGGAATCCCGAAAAACCGTGTATTATACAATTCAATTTCAGCCGTTCGGAAGGTCGTACCGGAACCTGTTTCTGTTCTCCCTGTTTTTCAATCACGCGTCCGAGCTCATTTCAGGAATTAACCTGTTCGATTTCAGCCTCAAATTACGAGCTTTGACACATTTTTCACGATAATCCGAGTTTCGGCGAATGCTGGTTTGTGGCACACCGACACCCCAAATGTCTTCCGTTGGTGCTCAAACTTTGCGTGGCCACTTTATCTGACCCGAGGAACTTTCTACGTGATTTCCGGAGAATTTTATTCGGGACCCCAAATCCCGAAAAACCGTGTATTATATACTTCAATTTCGATCGTTCGAGGAATGTCGACGGAACCTGTTTTTTTTTTTCTCCCCGTTGTTCAATCACGCGTCCGGGCTCATTTCAGAATCAACCTGTTCTATTTTAGAATCAACCTGTTCGATTTCAGCCTCAAATAACGAGCTAACACATTTTTCACGATAATCCGAGTTTCGCGAATGTTTGGTTTGTGGCACACCGAAACCCCCAAAGGTCTTCCGTTGGTGCTCAAACTTTGCGTGACCGCTTATCCGACCCGAGGAACTTTCTATGTGATTTCCGAGAATTTTATTCCGGGACCCCGACTTCCAAAACCGTGTATATACACTTCAATTTCAAATTCGGAAGGTCGTCATCGAACTTGTTTCTTTTTCTCCCTGTCTTTCAATCACGCGTCCGAGCTCATTTCAGGAATTAACCTGTTCGATTTCAGCCTCAAATAACGAGCTTTAACACATTTTTCACGATAATCCGAGTTTTGGCGAATGCTCGTTTGTGGCACACCGGCACCCCCAAATGTCTTCCGTTGGTGCTCAAACTTTGCGTGGCCGCTTTATTTGACCCGAGGAACTTTCTATGTGATTTCCGGAGAATTTTATTTCAGGACCCCGGAATCCCGTAAAACCGTGTATTATACACTTAAATTTCAGACGTTCGGAAGGTCGTACCGGAACCTGTTTCTTTTTGTCCCTGTTTTTCAATCACGCGTCCGAGCTCATTGAGGAATTAACCTGTTCGATTTCAGCCTCAAATAACGAGTTTTAACACATTTTTCCCGATAATCCGAGTTTCGCGAATCTTTGTTTGCGGCACACCGCACCCCAAATGTCTTCCGTTGGTGCTCAAACTTTGCGTGGACGCTTTATCTGACCCGAGGACCTTTCTATGTGATTTCCGGAGAATTTTATTCCAGGGCCCCTAATCCCGAAAACCGTGTATTATACAATTCAATTTCACCGTTCGGAAGGTCGTCGAACCTGTTTCGTTCTCCTGTTTTTCAATCACGCGTCCGAGCTCATTTCAGGAATTAACCTGTTCGATTTCACCTCAAATAACGAGCTTTAACACATTTTTCACGATAATCCGAGTTTCGGCGAATCTTCGGTTTGGGCACACCGCACCTCCAAATGTCTTCCGTTGGTGCTCAAACTTTGCGTGGCCACTTTATCTGACCCGAGGAACTTTCTACGTGATTTCCGGAGAATTTTATTCGGGACCCCGAAACCCGAAAACCGTGTATTATATACTTCAATTTCATCGTTCGAGGAATGTCGTATCGGAACCTCGTTTTTTTTTTCTCCTGTTGTTCAATCACGCGTCCGGGCTCATTTCAGAATCAACCTGTTCTATTTTAGGAATCAACCTTTGTTCGATTTCGACCTCAAATAACGAGCTAACACATTTTTCACGATAATCCGAGTTTCGGCGAATGCTGGTTTGCGGCACACCGGCACCCCCAAATGTATTCCGTTGGTGCTCAAACTTTGCGTGGACGCTTTATCTGACCCGAGGAACTTTCTATGTGATTTCCGGAGAATTTTATTCCGGGACCCCTAATCCCAAAAACCGTGTATTATACAATTCAATTTCACCCGTTCGGAAGGTCGTCGAACCTGTTTCTGTTCTCCCTGTTTTTCAATCACGCGTCCGAGCTCATTTCAGGAATTAACCTGTTCGATTTCAGCCTCAAATAACTAGCTTTAACACATTTTTCACGATAATCCGAGTTTCGGTGAATGCTGGTTTGTGGCACACTGGCACCCCCAAATGTCTTCCGTTAGTGCTCAAACTTTGCGTGGCCGTTTTATTTGACCCGAGGAACTTTCTATGTGATTTATGGAGAATTTTATTTCGGGACCCCTAATCCCGTAAACCGTGTATTATACAATTAAATTTCACCGTTCGGAAGGTCGTACAGAACTTGTTTCTTTTTCTCCTGTTTTTCAATCACGCATCCGAGCTCATTTCAGAAATTAACCTGTTCAATTTCAGACTCAAATAACGAGTTTTAACACATTTTTCACGATAATCCGAGTTTCGGCGAATGCTGGTTTGTGGCATCCCCAAATGTCTTCCCTTGGTGGTCAAACTTTGCGTGGCAACTTTATCTGACCCGAGGACTTTCTATGTGATTTCCGGAGAATTTTATTCCGGACCCCGGAATCTCGAAAACCGTGTATTATACACTTCAATTTCACCCTTCGGTAGGTCGACTGAACCTCATTACTTTTTCTCCCTGTTTTCAATCACGTGTCCAAGCTCGTTTTAGGAATCAACTGTTTGGGTTCGTGAATCAACCTTGTTCGATTTCAAATCAAATAACGAGTTTTAACACATTTTTCACGATAATCCGAGTTTCGGCGAATGCTGGTTTGTGGCACACCGGCACCCCCAAATGTCTTCCGTTAGTGCTCAAACTTTGCGTGGCCGCTTTATTTGACTCGAGGAACTTTCTATGTGATTTCGGGAGAATTTTATTTCAGGACCCCGGAATCCCGTAAAACCGTGTATTATACACTTAAATTTCAGCCGTTCGGAAGGTCGTACCGAATCGTTTTTTTTCTCCCTGTTTTTCAATCACGCGTCCGAGCTCATTTAGGAATTAACCTGTTCGATTTCAGCCTCAAATAACGAGTTTTAAGACATTTTTCACGATAATCCGAGTTTCGGCGAATGCTGGTTTGTGGCACACCGGCACCCCCAAATGCCTTCCGTAGGTGCACAAACTTTGCGTGGCCGCTTTATCTGACCCGAGGAACGTTCTATGTGATTTGCGGAGAATTTTATTCCGGGACCCCGGACTCCCGAAAATCCGTGTATTATATACACTTCAATTTCAGCCGTTCGGAAGGTCGTACCGGAACCTGTTTCTTTTTCTCCCTGTTTTTCAATCACGCGTCCGAGCTCATTTCAGGAATTAACCTGTTCGATTTCAGCCTCAAATTACGAGCTTTGACACATTTTTCACGATAATCCGAGTTTCGGCGAATGCTGGTTTGTGGCACACCGGCACCCCCAAATGTCTTCCGTTAGTGCTCAAACTTTGCGTGGCCGCTTTATTTGACTCGAGGAACTTTCTATGTGATTTCGGGAGAATTTTATTTCAGACCCCCGAATCCCGTAAACCGTGTATTATACACTTAAATTTCAGCCGTTCGGAAGGTCGTGCACGAATCGCTTTTTCTCCCTGTTTTTCAATCACGCGTCCGAGCTCATTTAGGAATTAACTGCTCGATTTCACCTCAAATAACGAGTTTTAAGACATTTTTCACGATAATCCGAGTTTCGGCGAATCTTTGGTTTGGGCACACCGGCACCCCCAAATGCCTTCCGTAGGTGCACAAACTTTGCGTGGCCGCTTTATCGACCCGAGGAACTTTCTATGTGATTTCCGAGAATTTTATTCCAGGGCCCCTAATCCCGAAAAACCGTGTATTATACAATTCAATTTCAGCCGTTCGGAAGGTCGTGACGGACCTGTTTCGTTCTCCCTGTTTTTCAATCACGCGTCCGAGCTCATTTCGAATTAACTGTTCGATTTCACCTCAAATAACGAGCTTTAACACATTTTTCACGATAATCCGAGTTTCGGCGAATCTTTGGTTTGGGTACACACCGGCACCCCAAATGTCTTCCGTTGGTGCTCAAACTTTGCGTGGCCACTTTATCTGACCCGAGGAACTTTCTACGTGATTTCCGGAGAATTTTATTCTGGGACCCCGAAATCCCGAAAACCGTGTATTATATACTTCAATTTCGATCGTTCGAGGAATGTCGTGCGAACCCTGTTTTTTTTTTTCTCCCTGTTGTTCAATCACGCGTCCGGGCTCATTTCAGGAATCAACCTGTTCTATTTTAGGAATCAATCTGTTCGATTTCAGCCTCAAATAACGAGCTTAACACATTTTTCACGATAATCCGAGTTTCGGCGAATCTTTGGTTTATGCACACCGGCACCCCCAAATGTATTCCGTTGGTGCTCAAACTTTGCGTGGCCGCTTTATCCGACCCGAGGAACTTTCTATGTGATTTCCGGAGAATTTTATTCCTAACCCCTAATCCCAAAACCGTGTATTATACAATTCAATTTCAGCCGTTCGGAAGGTCGTACCGGAACCTGTTTCTGTTCTCCCTGTTTTTCAATCACGCGTCCGAGCTCATTTCAGGAATTAACCTGTTCAATTTCAGCCTCAAATAACGAGCTTTAACACATTTTTCACGATAATCCGAGTTTCGGTGAATGCTGGTTTGTGGCACACCGGCACCCCCAAATGTCTTCCGTTAGTGCTCAAACTTTGCGTGGCCGTTTTATTTGACCCGGGGAACTTTCTATGTGATTTATGGAGAATTTTATTTCAGGACCCCGGAATCCCGTAAAACCGTGTATTATACAATTAAATTTCAGCCGTTCGGAAGGTCGTACAGGAACTTGTTTCTTTTTCTCCCTGTTTTTCAATCACGCATCCGAGCTCATTTCAGGAATTAACCTGTTCGATTTCAGCCTCAAATTACGAGCTTTGACACATTTTTCACGATAATCCGAGTTTCGGCGAATGCTGGTTTGTGGCACACCGGCACCCCCAAATGTCTTCCGTTAGTGCTCAAACTTTGCGTGGCCGCTTTATTTGACTCGAGGAACTTTCTATGTGATTTCGGGAGAATTTTATTTCAGACCCCGAATCCCGTAAAACCGTGTATTATACACTTAAATTTCACCGTTCGGAAGGTCGTCACTGAATCTGTTTCTTTTTCTCCCTGTTTTTCAATCACGCGTCCGAGCTCATTTAGGAATTAACTGTTCGATTTCGGCCTCAAATAACGAGTTTTAAGACATTTTTCACGATAATCCGAGTTTCGAATCTTTGGTTTGTGGGCACACCGGCACCCCAAATGCCTTCCGTAGGTGCACAAACTTTGCGTGGCCGCTTTATCCGACCCGAGGAACTTTCTATGTGATTTCCGGAGAATTTTATTCCAGGCCCCTAATCCCGAAAAACCGTGTATTATACAATTCAATTTCAGCCGTTCGGAAGGTCGTCTGGGACCTGTTTCTGTTCTCCTGTTTTTCAATCACGCGTCCGAGCTCATTTCAGGAATTAACCTGTTCGATTTCACCTCAAATAACGAGCTTTAACACATTTTTCACGATAATCCGAGTTTCGGCGAATCTTTGGTTTGGGCACACCGCACCCCAAATGTCTTCCGTTGGTGCTCAAACTTTGCGTGGCCACTTTATCTCGACCAAGAAGAAACTTTCTACGTGATTTCCGGAGAATTTTATTCGGGACCCCGGAATCCCGAAAAACCGTGTATTATATACTTCAATTTCGGTCGTTCGAGGAATGTCGTGCGAACCTCGTTTTTTTTTTCTCCTGTTGTTCAATCACGCGTCCGGGCTCATTTCAGAATCAACCTTGTTCTATTTTAGGAATCAACCTGTTCGATTTCAGCCTCAAATAACGAGCTAACACATTTTTCACGATAATCCGAGTTTCGGCGAATGCTGGTTTGCGGCACACCGGCACCCCCAAATGTATTCCGTTGGTGCTCAAACTTTGCGTGGCCGCTTTATCTGACCCGAGGAACTTTCTATGTGATTTCCGGAGAATTTTATTCCGAACCCCTGAATCCCGAAAAACCGTGTATTATACAATTCAATTTCACCGTTCGGAAGGTCGTACCGGAACCTGTTTCTGTTCTCCCTGTTTTTCAATCACGCGTCCGAGCTCATTTCAGGAATTAACCTGTTCAATTTCAGCCTCAAATAACGAGCTTTAACACATTTTTCACGATAATCCGAGTTTCGGTGAATGCTGGTTTGTGGCACACCGGCACCCCCAAATGTCTTCCGTTAGTGCTCAAACTTTGCGTGGCCGTTTTATTTGACCCGGGGAACTTTCTATGTGATTTATGGAGAATTTTATTTCAGGACCCCGGAATCCCGTAAAACCGTGTATTATACAATTAAATTTCAGCCGTTCGGAAGGTCGTACAGGAACTTGTTTCTTTTTCTCCCTGTTTTTCAATCACGCATCCGAGCTCATTTCAGAAATTAACCTGTTCAATTTCAGACTCAAATAACGAGTTTTAACACATTTTTCACGATAATCCGAGTTTCGGCAAATGCTGGTTTGTGGCATCCCCAAATGTCTTCCCTTGGTGGTCAAACTTTGCGTGGCAACTTTATCTGACCCGAGGAACTTTCTATGTGATTTCCGGAGAATTTTATTCCGGGACCTCGGAATCTCGAAAAACCGTGTATTATACACTTCAATTTCAGCCGTTCGGTAGGTCGTACTGGAACCTGTTACTTTTTCTCCCTGTTTTTCAATCACGTGTCCAAGCTCGTTTTAGGAATTAACCTGTACGATTTCAGCCTCAAATAACGAGTTTTAAGACATTTTTCACGATAATCCGAGTTTCGGCGAATGCTGGTTTGTGGCACACCGGCACCCCCAAATGCCTTCCGTAGGTGCACAAACTTTGCGTGGCCGCTTATCCTCGACCCGAGGAACGTTCTATGTGATTTGCGGAGAATTTTATTCCGGGACCCCGGACTCCCGAAAAACCGTGTATTATATACACTTCAATTTCAGCCGTTCGGAAGGTCGTACCGGAACCTGTTTCTTTTTCTCCCTGTTTTTCAATCACGCGTCCGAGCTCATTTCAGGAATTAACCTGTTCGATTTCAGCCTCAAATTACGAGCTTTAACACATTTTTCACGATAATCCGAGTGTCGGCGAATGCTGGTTATTGGCACACCGGCACCCCCAAATGTCTTCCGTTGGTGCTCAAACTTTGCGTGGCCACTTTATCTGACCCGAGGAACTTTCTTTGTAATTTCCGGAGAATTTTATTCCGGGACCCCGAAAACCCGAAAAACCGTGTATTATACACTTCAATTTCAGCCGTTCGGAATGTCGTACCGGAACCTATTTTTTTTTCTCCCTGATTTTTAATCACGCGTCCGGGCTCATTTCAGGAATCAACCTATTCGATTTCAGGAATCAACCTGTTCGATTTCAGCCTCAAATAACGAGCTAACATATTTTTCACGATAATCCGAGTTTCGGCGAATGCTGGTTTGTGGCACACCGAAACCCCAAATGTCTTCCGTTGGTGCTCAAACTTTGCGTGGCCGCTTTATCTGACCCGTGGAACTTTCTATGTGATTTCCGGAGGATTTTATTCCGGGACCCCGGAATTCCGAAAAACCGTGTATATACACTTCAATTTCAGCCGTTCGGAAGGTCGTACCGGAACTTGTTTCTTTTTCTCCCTGTTTTTCAATCACGCGTCCGAGCTCATTTCAGGAATTAACCTGTTCGATTTCAGCCTCAAATAACGAGCTTTAACACATTTTTCACGATAATCCGAGTTTCGGCGAATGCTCGTTTGTGGCACACCGGCACCCCCAAATGTCTTCCGTTGGTGATCAAACTTTGCGTGGCGCTTTATTTGACTGAGGAACTTTCTATGTGATTTCCGAGAATTTTATTTCAGACCCCGAATCCCGTAAACCGTGTATTATACACTTAAATTTCAAATTGTTCGGAAGGTCGTACCGGAACCTGTTTCTTTTTGTCCCTGTTTTTCAATCACGCGTCCGAGCTCATTGAGGAATTAACCTGTTCGATTTCAGCCTCAAATAACGAGTTTTAACACATTTTTCCCGATAATCCGAGTTTCGGCGAATGCTGGTTTGCGGCACACCGGCACCCCCAAATGTCTTCCGTTGGTGCTCAAACTTTGCGTGGACGCTTTATCTGACCCGAGGACCTTTCTATGTGATTTCCGGAGAATTTTATTCCAGGGCCCCGGAATCCCGAAAAACCGTGTATTATACAATTCAATTTCAGCCGTTCGGAAGGTCGTACCGGAACCTGTTTCTGTTCTCCCTGTTTTTCAATCACGCGTCCGAGCTCATTTCAGGAATTAACCTGTTCGATTTCAGCCTCAAATAACGAGCTTTAACACATTTTTCACGATAATCCGAGTTTCGGCGAATGCTGGTTTGTGGCACCCCGGCACCTCCAAATGTCTTCCGTTGGTGCTCAAACTTTGCGTGGCCACTTTATCTGACCCGAGGAACTTTCTACGTGATTTCCGGAGAATTTTATTCTGGGACCCCGAAATCCCGAAAAACCGTGTATTATATACTTCAATTTCAGTCGTTCGAGGAATGTCGTACCGGAACCTGTTTTTTTTTTTCTCCCTGTTGTTCAATCACGCGTCCGGGCTCATTTCAGGAGCAACCTGTTCTATTTTAGGAATCAACCTGTTCGATTTCAGCCTCAAATAACGAGCTAACACATTTTTCACGATAATCCGAGTTTCGGCGAATGCTGGTTTGCGGCACACCGGCACCCCCAAATGTATTCCGTTGGTGCTCAAACTTTGCGTGGACGCTTTATCTGACCCGAGGAACTATCTATGTGATTTCCGGAGAATTTTATTCGGGACCCTAATCCCGAAAACCGTGTATTATACAATTCAATTTCACCGTTCGGAAGGTCGTGCGAACTGTTTCTTTCTCCCTGTTTTTCAATCACGCGTCCGAGCTCATTTCAGGAATTAACCTGTTCGATTTCAGCCTCAAATAACGAGTTTTAAGACATTTTTCACGATAATCCGAGTTTCGGCGAATGCTGGTTTGTGGCACACCGGCACCCCCAAATGCCTTCCGTAGGTGCACAAACTTTGCGTGGCCGCTTTATCTGACCCGAGGAACTTTCTATGTGATTTCCGGAGAATTTTATTCCAGGGCCCCGGAATCCCGAAAAACCGTGTATTATACAATTCAATTTCAGCCGTTCGGAAGGTCGTCTGGACTGTTTTTTCTCCTGTTTTTCAATCACGCGTCCGAGCTCATTTCAGGAATTAACCTGTTCGATTTCACCTCAAATAACGAGCTTTAACACATTTTTCACGATAATCCGAGTTTCGGCGAATCTTTGGTTTGGGCACACCGACCCCCAAATGTCTTCCGTTGGTGCTCAAACTTTGCGTGGCCACTTTATCTGACCCGAAGAAACTTTCTACGTGATTTCCGGAGAATTTTATTCTGGGACCCCGAAATCCCGAAAAACCGTGTATTATATACTTCAATTTCAGTCGTTCGAGGAATGTCGTACCGGAACCTGTTTTTTTTTTTCCCCGTTGTTCAATCACGCGTCCGGGCTCATTTCGGGAATCAACCTGTTCTATTTTTAGGAATCAACCTGTTCGATTTCAGCCTCAAATAACGAGCTAACACATTTTTCACGATAATCCGAGTTTCGGCGAATCTTTGGTTTGCGGCACACCGGCACCCCCAAATGTATTCCGTTGGTGCTCAAACTTTGCGTGGACGCTTTATCGACCCGAGGAACTTTCTATGTGATTTCCGGAGAATTTTATTCCTAACCCCTAATCCCGAAAAACCGTGTATTATACAATTCAATTTCACCGTTCGGAAGGTCGTGCGGAACCCGTTTCTTTCTCCCTGTTTTTCAATCACGCGTCCGAGCTCATTTCAGAATTAACTGTTCAATTTCAGCCTCAAATAACGAGCTTTAACACATTTTTCACGATAATCCGAGTTTCGGTGAATGCTGGTTTGTGGCACACCGGCACCCCCAAATGTCTTCCGTTAGTGCTCAAACTTTGCGTGGCCGTTTTATTTGACCCGGGGAACTTTCTATGTGATTTATGGAGAATTTTATTTCAGACCCGGAATCCCGTAAACCGTGTATTATACAATTAAATTTCGGCCGTTCGGAAGGTCGTACAGAACTTGTTTCTTTTTCTCCTGTTTTTCAATCACGCATCCGAGCTCATTTCAAATTAACTTTGTTCAATTTCGGACTCAAATAACGAGTTTTAACACATTTTTCACGATAATCCGAGTTTCGGCAAATGCTGGTTTGTGGCATCCCCAAATGTCTTCCCTTGGTGGTCAAACTTTGCGTGGCAACTTTATCCACCCGAGGAACTTTCTATGTGATTTCCGGAGAATTTTATTCCTGGACCTCGGAATCTCGAAAAACCGTGTATTATACACTTCAATTTCAGCCGTTCGGTAGGTCGTCTTTGGAACTCGTTACTTTTTCTCCTGTTTTTCAATCACGTGTCCAAGCTCGTTTTAGGAATTAACTCGTACGATTTCACCTCAAATAACGAGTTTTAAGACATTTTTCACGATAATCCGAGTTTCGGCGAATGCTGGTTTGTGGCACACCGGCACCCCCAAATGCCTTCCGTAGGTGCACAAACTTTGCGTGGCCGCTTTATCTGACCCGAGGAACGTTCTATGTGATTTGCGGAGAATTTTATTCCGGGACCCCGGACTCCCGAAAAACCGTGTATTATATACACTTCAATTTCAGCCGTTCGGAAGGTCGTACCGGAACCTGTTTCTTTTTCTCCCTGTTTTTCAATCACGCGTCCGAGCTCATTTCAGGAATTAACCTGTTCGATTTCAGCCTCAAATTACGAGCTTTAACACATTTTTCACGATAATCCGAGTGTCGGCGAATGCTGGTTATTGGCACACCGGCACCCCCAAATGTCTTCCGTTGGTGCTCAAACTTTGCGTGGCCACTTTATCTGACCCGAGGAACTTTCTTTGTAATTTCCGGAGAATTTTATTCCGGGACCCCGAAAACCCGAAAAACCGTGTATTATACACTTCAATTTCAGCCGTTCGGAATGTCGTACCGGAACCTATTTTTTTTTCTCCCTGATTTTTAATCACGCGTCCGGGCTCATTTCAGGAATCAACCTATTCGATTTCAGGAATCAACCTGTTCGATTTCAGCCTCAAATAACGAGCTAACATATTTTTCACGATAATCCGAGTTTCGCGAATCTTTGGTTTGTGGCACACCGAAACCCCAAATGTCTTCCGTTGGTGCTCAAACTTTGCGTGGCCGCTTTATCTGACCCGTGGAACTTTCTATGTGATTTCCGGAGGATTTTATTCCGGGACCCCGGAATTCCGAAAAACCGTGTATATACACTTCAATTTCAGCCGTTCGGAAGGTCGTACCGGAACTTGTTTCTTTTTCTCCCTGTTTTTCAATCACGCGTCCGAGCTCATTTCAGGAATTAACCTGTTCGATTTCAGCCTCAAATAACGAGCTTTAACACATTTTTCACGATAATCCGAGTTTCGGCGAATGCTCGTTTGTGGCACACCGGCACCCCCAAATGTCTTCCGTTGGTGCTCAAACTTTGCGTGGCCGCTTTATTTGACCTGAGGAACTTTCTATGTGATTTCCGGAGAATTTTATTTCAGGACCCCGGAATCCCGTAAAACCGTGTATTATACACTTAAATTTCAGCCGTTCGGAAGGTCGTACCGGAACCTGTTTCTTTTTGTCCCTGTTTTTCAATCACGCGTCCGAGCTCATTGAGGAATTAACCTGTTCGATTTCAGCCTCAAATAACGAGTTTTAACACATTTTTCCCGATAATCCGAGTTTCGGCGAATGCTGGTTTGCGGCACACCGGCACCCCCAAATGTCTTCCGTTGGTGCTCAAACTTTGCGTGGACGCTTTATCTGACCCGAGGACCTTTCTATGTGATTTCCGGAGAATTTTATTCCAGGGCCCCGGAATCCCGAAAAACCGTGTATTATACAATTCAATTTCAGCCGTTCGGAAGGTCGTACCGGAACCTGTTTCTGTTCTCCCTGTTTTTCAATCACGCGTCCGAGCTCATTTCGAATTAACTTTGTTCGATTTCAGCCTCAAATAACGAGCTTTAACACATTTTTCACGATAATCCGAGTTTCGGCGAATGCTGGTTTGTGGCACCCCGGCACCTCCAAATGTCTTCCGTTGGTGCTCAAACTTTGCGTGGCCACTTTATCTGACCCGAGGAACTTTCTACGTGATTTCCGGAGAATTTTATTCTGGGACCCCGAAATCCCGAAAAACCGTGTATTATATACTTCAATTTCAGTCGTTCGAGGAATGTCGTACCGGAACTGTTTTTTTTTTTTCTCCCCGTTGTTCAATCACGCGTCCGGGCTCATTTCAGAGCAACTTTGTTCTATTTTAGGAATCAACCTGTTCGATTTCAGCCTCAAATAACGAGCTAACACATTTTTCACGATAATCCGAGTTTCGGAATCTTTGGTTTGCGGCACACCGGCACCCCCAAATGTATTCCGTTGGTGCTCAAACTTTGCGTGGACGCTTTATCTGACCCGAGGAACTATCTATGTGATTTCCGGAGAATTTTATTCCGGGACCCCGGAATCCCGAAAACCGTGTATTATACAATTCAATTTCACCGTTCGGAAGGTCGTACCGAACCTGTTTCTGTTCTCCCCCTTTTTCAATCACGCGTCCGAGCTCATTTCGGAATTAACTTTGTTCGATTTCGACCTCAAATAACGAGTTTTAACACATTTTTCACGATAATCCGAGTTTCGGCGAATCTTGGTTTGTGGCACACCGGCACCCCCAAATGCCTTCCGTAGGTGCACAAACTTTGCGTGGCCGCTTTATCTGACCCGAGGAACGTTCTATGTGATTTTCGAGAATTTTATTCGGGACCCGGACTCCGGAAAAACCGTGTATTATATACACTTCAATTTCACCGTTCGGAAGGTCGTACCGGAACCTGTTTCTTTTTCTCCTGTTTTTCAATCACGCGTCCGAGCTCATTTCAGGAATTAACCTGTTCGATTTCAGCCTCAAATTACGAGCTTTAACACATTTTTCACGATAATCCGAGTTTCGGCGAATGCTGGTTTGTGGCACATCGGCACCCCCAAATGTCTTCCGTTGGTGCTCAAACTTTGCGTGGCCACTTTATCTGACCCGAGGAACTTTCTTTGTGATTTCCGGAGAATTTTATTCCGGGACCCCGAAAACCCGAAAAACCGTGTATTATACACTTCAATTTCAGCCGTTCGGAATGTCGTACCGGAACCTGTTTTTTTTCTCCTTGTTTTTCAATCACGCGTCCGGGCTCATTTCAGGAATCAACCTATTCGATTTCAGGAATCAACCTGTTCGATTTCAGCCTCAAATAACGAGCTAACATATTTTTCACGATAATCCGAGTTTCGGCGAATGCTGGTTTGTGGCACACCGAAACCCCAAATGTCTTCCGTTGGTGCTCAAACTTTGCGTGGCCGCTTTATCTGACCCGAGGAACTTTCTATGTGATTTCCGGAGAATTTTATTTCAGGACCCCGGAATCCCGTAAAACCGTGTATTATACACTTAAATTTCAGCCGTTCGGAAGGTCGTACCGGAACCTGTTTCTTTTTGTCCCTGTTTTTCAATCACGCGTCCGAGCTCATTTAGGAATTAACCTGTTCGATTTGAGCCTCAAATAACGAGTTTTAACAGATTTTTCCCGATAATCCGAGTTTCGGCGAATGCTGGTTTGTGGCACACCGGCATCCCCAAATGTCTTCCGTAGGTGCTCAAACTTTGTGTGGCCGCTTTATCTAACCCGAGGAACGTTCTATGTGATTTGCGGAGAATTTTATTCCGGGATCCCGGACTCCCGAAAAACCATGTATTATATACACTTCAATTCCAGCCGTTCGGAAGGTCGTACCGGAACCTGTTTCTTTTTCTCCCTGTTTTTCAATCACACGTCCGAGCTCATTTCAGGAATTAAACTGTTCGATTTCAGCCTCAAATTACGAGCTTTAACACATTTTTCACGATAATCCGAGTTTCGGCGAATGCTGGTTTGTGGCAGACCGGCACCCCCAAATGTCTTTCGTTGGTGCTCAAACTTTGAGTGGCCACTTTATCTGACCCGAGGAACTTTCTACGTGATTTCCGGAGAATTTTATTCCGGGACCCCGAAATCCCGAAAAACCGTGTATTATATACTTCAATTTCAGTCGTTCGAGGAATGTCGTACCGGAACCTGTTTTTTTTTCTCCCTGTTGTTCAATCACGCGTCCGGGCCCATTTCAGGAATCAACCTGTTCTATTTCAGCCTCAAATTATGAGCTTTAACACATTTTTCACGATAATCTGAATTTCGGCGAATGCTGGTTTGTGGCACACCGGCACCCCCAAATGTCTTCCGTTGGTGCTCAAACTTTGCGTGGCCACTTTATGTGACCCGAGGAACTTTCTTTGTGATTTCCGGAGAATTTTATTCCGGGACCCCGAAATCCCGAAAAACCGTGTATTATATACTTCAATTTCAGTCGTTCGAGGAATGTCGTACCGGAACCTGTTTTTTTTCTCCCTGTTGTTCAATCACGCGTCCGGGCTCATTTCAGGAATCAACCTGTTCTATTTTAGGAATCAACCTGTTCGATTTCAGCCTCAAATAACGAGCTAACACATTTTTCACGATAATCCGAGTTTCGGCGAATGCTGGTTTGGGCACACCGGCACCCCCAAATGTCTTCCGTTGGTGCTCAAACTTTGCGTCGCCGCTTTATCTGACCCGAGGAACTTTCTATGTGATTTCCGGAGAATTTTATTCCAGGACCCCGGAATCCCGTAAAACCGTGTATTATACACTTAAATTTCAGCCGTTCGGAAGGTCGTACTGGAACCTGTTTCTTTTTGTCCCTGTTTTTCAATCACGCGTCCGAGCTCATTTCAGGAATTAACCTGTTCGATTTCAGCCTCAAATAACGAGTTTTAACACATTTTTCCCGATAATCCGAGTTTCGGCGAATGCTGGTTTGTGGCACACCGGCATCCCCAAATGTCTTCCGTAGGTGCTCAAACTTTGTGTGGCCGCTTTATCTAACCCGAGGAACGTTCTATGTGATTTGTGGAGAATTTTATTCCGGGATCCCGGACTCCCGAAAAACCATGTATTATACACTTCAATTCCAGCCGTTCGGAAACTCGTACCGGAACCTGTTTCTTTTTCTCGCAATTTTTCAATCACACGTCCGAGCTCATTTCAGGAATTAAACTGTTCGATTTCAGCCTCAAATTACGAGCTTTAACACATTTTTCACGATAATCCGAGTTTCGGCGAATGCTGGTTTGTGGCACACCGGCACCCCCAAATGTCTTCCGTTGGTGCTCAAACTCCGAGTGGCCACTTTATCTGACCCGAGAAACTTTCTACGTGATTTCCGGAGAATTTTATTCCAGGACCCCGAAATCCCGAAAAACCGTGTATTATATACTTCAATTTCAGTCGTTCGAGGAATGTCGTACCGGAACCTGTTTTTTTTCTCCCTGTTGTTCAATCACGCTTCCGGGCTCATTTTAGGAATCAACCTCTTCTATTTTAGGAATCAACCTGTTCGATTTCAGCCTCAAATAACGAGCTAACACATTTTTCACGATAATCCGAGTTTCGGCGAATGCTGGTTTGCGGCACACCGGCACCCCCAAATGTCTTCCGTTGGTGCTCAAACTTTGCGTGGACGCTTTATCTGACCCGATGAACTTTCTATCTGATTTCCGGAGAATTTTATTCCGGGACCCCGGAATCCCGAAAAACCGTGTATTATACAATTCAATTTCAGCCGTTCGGAAGGTCGTACGGGAACCTGTTTCTGTTCTCCCTGTTTTTCAATCACGCGTCCGAGCTCATTTCAGAAATTAACCTGTTCGATTTCAGCCTCAAATAACGAGCTTTAACACATTTTTCACGATAATCCGAGTTTCGGCGTATGCTGGTTTGTGGCACACCGGCACCCCCAAATGTCTTCCGTTGGTGCTCAAACTTTGCGTGGCCACTTTATCTGACCCGAGGAACTTTCTATGTGATTTCCGGAGAATTTTATTCCGGGACCTCGGAATCTCGAAAAACCGTGTATTATACACTTCAATTTCAGCCGTTCGGTAGGTCGTACTGGAACCTGTTACTTTTTCTCCCTTTTTTTCAATCACGTGTCCGAGCTCATTTTAGGAATCAACCTGTTTGGGTTCAGGAATCAACCTGTTCGATTTCAGCCTCAAATAACGAGTTTTAACACATTTTTCACGATAATCCGAGATTCGGCGAATGCTGGTTTGTGGCACACCGGCACCCCCAAATGTCTTCCGTTAGTGCTCAAACTTTACGTGGCCGCTTTATTTGACTCGAGGAACTTTCTATGTGATTTCGGGAGAATTTTATTTCAGGACCCCGGAATCCCGTAAAACCGTGTATTATACACTTAAATTTCAGCCGTTCGGAAGGTCGTACCGGAATCTGTTTCTTTTTCTCCCTGTTTTTCAATCACGCGTCCGAGCTCATTTAGGAATTAACCTTTTCGATTTCAGCCTCAAATAACGAGTTTTAACACATTTTTCACGATAATCCGAGTTTCGGCGAATGCTGATTTGTGGCACACCGGCACCCCCAAATGCCTTCCGTAGGTGCACAAACTTTGCGTGGCCGCTTTATCTGACCCGAGGAACGTTCTATGTGATTTGCGGAGAATTTTATTCCGAGACCCCGGACTCCCGAAAAACCGTGTATTATATACACTTCAATTTCAGCCGTTCGGAAGGTCGTACCGGAACCTGTTTCTGTTCTCCCTGTTTTTCAATCACGCGTCCGAGCTCATTTCAGGAATTAACCTGTTCGATTTCAGCCTCAAATAACGAGCTTTAACACATTTTTCACGATAATCCGAGTTTCGGCGAATGCTGGTTTGTGGCACACCGGCACCGCCAAATATCTTCCTTTGGTGCTCAAACTTTGCGTGGCCGCTTTATCTGACCCGAGGAACTTTCTATGTTATTTCCGGAGAATTTTGTTCCGGGACCCCGAAATCCCGAAAAACCGTGTATTATACACTTCAATTTCAGCCGTTTGGAAGGTCGTACCGGACCCTGTTTCTTTTTCTCCCTATTTTTCAATCACGCGTCCGAGCTCATTTCAGGAATCAACCTGTTCGATTTCAGGAATCAACCTGTTCCATTTCAGCCTTAAATAACGAGGTTTAACACATTTTTCACGATAATCCGAGTTTCGGCGAATGCTGGTTTGTGGCACACCGGCACCCCCAAATGTCTTCCGTTAGTGCTCAAACTTTGCGTGGTCGCTTTATTTGACCCGAGGAACTTTCTATGTGATTTCCGGAGAATTTTATTTCGGGACCCCGGAATCCCGTAAAACCGTGTATTATACACTTAAATTTCAGCCGTACAGAAGGTCGTACCGGAACCTGTTTCTTTTTCTCCCTATTTTTCAATCACGCATCCGAGCTCATTTCAGAAATTAACCTGTTCGATTTCAGACTCAAATAACGAGTTTTAACACATTTTTCACGATAATCCGAGTTTCGGCGAATGCTGGTTTGTGGCACACTGGCACCCCCAAATGTCTTCCGTTAGTGCTCAAACTTTGCGTGACCGCTTTATTTGACCCGAAGAACTTTCTATGTGATTTCCAGAGAATTTTATTTCGGGACCTCGGAATCCCGTAAAACCGTGTATTATACACTTAAATTTCAGCCGTTCGGAAGGTCGTACCGGAACCTGTTTCTTTTTCTCCCTGTTTTTCAATCACGCATCCGAGCTCATTTCAGAAATTAACCTGTTCGATTTCAGACTCAAATAACGAGTTTTAACACATTTTTCACGATAATCCGAGTTTCGGCGAATGATGGTTTGTGGCACACCGGCACCCCCAAATGTCTTCCGTTGGTGCTCAAACTTTGCGTGGCCGCTTTATCTGACCCGAGGAACTTTCTATGTGATTTCCGGAGAATTTTATTCCGGGACCCCGGAATCCCGAAAAACCGTGTATTATACACTTCAATTTCTGCCGTTCGGAAGGTCGTACCGGAACCTGTTTCTTTTACTCCCTGTTTTTCAATCACGCGCTCGAGCTCATTTCAGGAATTAACTTGTTCGATTTCAGCCTCAAATTACGAGCTTTAACACATTTTTCACGATAATCCGAGTTTCGGCGAATGCTGGTTTGTGGCATCCCCAAATGTCTTCCCTTGGTGCTCATACTTTGCGTGGCCACTTTATCTGACCCGAGGAACTTTCTATGTGATTTCCGGAGAATTTTATTCCGGGACCTCGAAATCTCGAAAAACCGTATATTATACCCTTCAATTTCAGCCGTTCGGAAGGTCGTACTTGAACCTGTTTCTTTTTCTCCCTGTTTTTCAATCACGTGTCCGAGCTCATTTTAGGAATCAACCTGTTTGGGTTCAGGAATCAACCTGTTCGATTTCAGCCTCAAATAACGAGTTTTAACACATTTTTCACGATAATCCGAGTTTCGGCAAATGCTGGTTTGTGGCACACCGGCACCTCCAAATGTCTTCCGTTGGTGCTCAATCTTTGCGTGGCCGCTTTATCTGACCCGAGGACCTTTCTATGTGATTTCCAGAGAATTTTGTTTTGGGACTTCGGAATCCCGAAAAACCGTGTATTATACACTTCAATTTCAGCCGTTCCGAAGGTCGTATCAGACCTTGTTTCTTTTTCTCCCTATTTTTCAATCACGCGTCCGAGGTCATTTCAGGAATCAACCTGTTCGATTTCAGGAATCAACCTATTCGATTTCAGCCTAAAATAACGAGCTTTAACACATTTTTCACGATAATCCAAGTTTCGGCGAATGCTGGTTTGTGGCACACCGGCACCCCCAAATATCTTCCGTTGGTGCTCAAACTTTGCGTGCCCGCTTTATCTGACCCGAGGAACTTTCTATGTGATTTCCGAAGAATTTTGTTCCGGGAGCCCGGAATCCCGAAAAACCGTGTATTATACCCACTTCAATTTCAGCCGTTCGGAAGGTCGTACCGTACCCTGTTTCTTTTTCTCCCTGTTTTTCAATCACGCATCCGAGCTTATTTCAGGAATCAACCTGTTCGATTTCAGGAATCAACCTGTTCCATTTCAGGAATCTACCTGTTCGATTTCAGCCTCAAATAACAAGCTTTAACACATTTTTCACGATAATCCGAGTTTCGGTGAATGCTGGTTTGTGGCACACCGGCACCCCCAAATGTCTTCCGTTGGTGCTCAAACTTTGCGTGACCGCTTTATCTGACCCGAGGAACTTTCTATGTGATTTCCGAGAATTTTGTTTGGGGACCCCGGAGTCCCGAAAAACCGTGTAATATACACTTCAATTTCAGCCGTTCGGAAGGTCGTACCAGACCCTGTTTCTTTTTCTCCCTGTCTATCAATTACGCGTCCGAGCTCATTTCAGGAATCAACATGTTCGATTTCAGCCTCAAATAACGAGCTTTAACACATTTTTCACGATAATCCGAGTTTCGGCAAATGCTGGTTTGTGGCACACCGGCACCCCCAAATGTCTTTCGTTGGTGCTCAAACTTTGCATGGCCGCTTTATCTGACCCGGGGACCTTTCTATGTGATTTCCGGAGAATTTTGTTCCGGGACCCCGGAATCCCGAAAAACCGTGTATTATACACTTCAATTTCAGTCGTTCGGAAGGTCGTACCGGACCCTATTTCTTTTTCTCCCTGTTTTTCAATCACGCGTCCGAGCTCATTTCAGGAATCAACCTGTTCGATTTCAGGAATCAACCTGTTCGATTTCAGCCTCAAATAACGAGCTTTAACACATTTTTCACGATAATCCGAGGTTTCGGCGAATCTTTGGTTTGTAGCACACCGGCATCCCCAAATGTCTTCCGTTGGTGCTCAAACTTTGCGTGGCCGCTTTATCTGACCCGGGAACTTTCTATGTGATTTCCGGAGAATTTTGTTCCGGACCCCTAATCCCGAAAACCGTGTATTACACTTCAATTTCAGCCGCTCGGAAGGTCGTACCGGACCCTGTTTTTTTTTCTCCCTGTTTTTAAATCACGCGTCCGAGCTCATTTTAGGAAACAACCTGTTCGATTTCAGGAATCAACCTGTTCGTTTTCAGCCTCAAATAACGAGCTTTCACACATTTTTCACGATAATCCGAGTTGCGGCGAATACTGGTTTGTGGCACACCGTCACCTCCAAATGTCTTCCATTGGTGCTCAAACTTTGCGTGGCCGCTTTATCTGACCCGAGGAACTTTCTATATGATTTTCGGAGAATTTTGTTCCGGGACCCCGGAATCCCGAAAAACCGTGTATTATACACTTCAATTTCAGCCGTTCGGAAGGTCGTACTGGACCTTGTTTCTTTTTCTCCCTGGTTTTTCAATCATGCGTCCGAGCTCATTTCAGGAATCAACTTGTTCGATTTCAGCCTCAAATAACGAGCTTTAACACATTTTTCACGATAATCCGAGTTTCGGCGAATGCTGGTTTTTGGCACACCGGCACCCCCAAATGTCTTACGTTGGTGCTCAAACTTTACGTGGCCGCTTTATATGACCCGAGGAACTTTCAATGTGATTTCCGTAGAATTTTGTTCCTGGACCCCAGAATCCCGAAAAACCGTGTATTATACACTTCAATTTCAGCCGTTCGGAAGGTCGTACCGGACCCTGTTTCTTTTTCTCCCTGTTTTTCAATCACGCGTCCGAGCTCATTTCAGGAATCAACCTGTTCGATTTAAGGAATCAACCTGTTCGATTTCAGCCTCAAATAACAAGCTTTAACACATTTTTCACGATAATCCGAGTTTCGGCGAATCTTTGGTTTTGTGGCACACCGCACCCCCAAATGTCTTCCGTTGGTGCTCAAACTTTGCGTGGCCGCTTTATCGACCCGAGGAAATTTCTATGTGATTTCCGGAGATTTTGTTCCGGAACCCTAATCCGCAAAAAACCGTGTATTATACACTTCAATTTCACCGTTCGGAAGGTCGTACCGGACCCTGTTTCTTTTTCTCCCTGTTTTTAAATAACGCATCCGAGCTCATTTCAGGAATCAACCTGTTCGATTTCAGGAATCAACCTGTTCGATTTCAGCCTCAAATAACGAGATTTAACACATTTTTCACGATAATCCGAGTTTCGGCGAATGCTGGTTTGTGGCACACCGGCACCCCCTAATGTCTTCCGTTGGTGCTCAAACTTTGCGTGGTCGCTTTATCGACCCGGAACTTTCTATGTGATTTTCGAGAATTTTTTTCCGGGACCGGAATCTCGAAAACCGTGTATTATACACTTCAATTTCAGTAGTTCGGAAGGTCGTCGAACCCGTTTCTTTTTCTCCCTGTTTTTCAATCACGCGTCCGAGCTCATTTTAGGAATCAACCTGTTCGATTTCAGGAATCAACCTGTTCCATTTCAGCCTTAAATAACGAGCTTTAACACATTTTTCACGATAATCCGAGTTTCGGCGAATGCTGGTTTGTAGCACACTGGAGCAATTCCGACATGATGGCAAACAAGAGAAAGGCAGTCAGAGGAGACCTTCAAGTGGCGAAAACCCTGTTCCGTAGCACATAGAAGAACCTCTCGTACCCCCAACCCTTCCGCCTGCAAAGCCAACTCAGCTCTAATACCTTTTCCTGTAGAAAAAATTCTTTTCCCAAACCCAGATAAGACGACCCACCCAATACCTGCATTATACATAGATTTCCAGCCTGCATCGACCATAATTCTTAAACAGTCACATGAATTAAGGATCCCAACCACACATACAGGTTTACTTTCGCAAATCCATAAAAGCCTCTCATGTAAAGACTAAAGATAGATACAGATCTTCCTCCTTAGACCTTGAACAGTTGAACTCCCTTCCCATCAAATTCTATAGTCCCCTCTCCCCTCAAAACTTGTCTCAAAATCATTATCCCTTTCTATATCAAGTATTTTACACTACAATTTACTCATCTTTACCATTTTGTAAGTTTTGCTTAAATCCACAAAAATAGAAAGTAGCATAAATATAAATGGAATGGAGAGAGTACTACTAGTTCAGTTCGCTAGAAAACATTTACAATTTGCGGAACCACCGTGTGTAATTGGGTACTAAGGAAACTGGGAAGAATTCATTTTGTTCATTCCAAGCTGTCTGTAACTAAATTCAAAATTTATACTCAAATTGTTCAACAGAAGGGCTTGCACTAATTTCCCCGTGATTACTTCAAGGCTTCCAGCCAGGCAGCAATCATATCTCCAGATGAGCAAATTCAAAGAATCCACAACATTCAACATGCTACTCAAAAATGATTATATTAACAGCGAAATATTACAACGAATACAAAATTCGGCTTTAGACAATAAATGGCTGCTATCAAACCTTCAAAGCCACTATGCTCATTTGCAATATTTCATCAGAATAAATCTAATTACATCGTTGCATATTTACCCCATGTAACTCCATTTACAAGAACTCATGTACAGTTGTGTATTCTCTGCGAACCCTTTCCAAAAGTGACATCATCTGGAGTTGGCAACCAGAAGCACTGGCTGATACCCATCCCCCATCCAAGCAAGTGATCCGAGGTGACTTACCCAAGGATGAAGGGCCAGCTTGGCTGATACAAATTCTGTCAAAGACAAAACAACTATTAACATCTACGAAAAAAAAAAAAAAAAAAAAAAAAAGTGACCCAACTGTCCAAATTCAAAAACAGTCTACGGTTCTGACTATGAAAACAATGTATTCTATAGGGAAAAGGTTACAGGTTATACCAAATATGGTTCCTTCAAGTCAGTTGACCAGCTCGCTTGTCATGCCTGGACTTGAACTTCAGTCATACGAAGCCCAGTAGGAGGCTAGGATCTGCCAGACTAGGTGATAGTACATCATCCAATGGAGTGCAGTTAAAAAAAGAAAAAAAGAACAAAATCTTGCGCTATAACACATCCAATGTTACAGATGCCTTCGTAAATACAGAAAGAACAAAAGGCGCCTCTTCCCCTGGCGCAATTGTTGTAGGTACTATTGTATAGCCCTTGGGATCAGGATCCAAAACCATTTCACATGATATTTCTCTGGAATTTACGTAATCGGTCCCACCAACAGATTCATGCAAGTAAATATTATAAGCTGCCCGGCGTCCACGTGTTTTGAGTATTCTCATTCCTATGTAGAACATGGTTGAATTATGACTTGATTGGTAATTCCTGAAACCAGCTGAACTTCGCGAAAAACTCACCCCCTGAAGAAGAATGATATCAGATATCTTAAAGAAACAAAATATTTGTAGGATGCCAAACGCAACTAGCCAACTACACTCATCAGGTACCAGGCACCTACATATAACAAAAATAAAATAAAACAATTATTCTCGGGGTGCAAAGAGGGAATTCATACCTGCGTCAGTGTGATAAAGACATGTATTGGAGCTGATGCATCTGTTCCAGTTGCCTTCAGGCGGAACTGGGGATTCTGATGCCATGTATCATAATCTTGGCAACCACCAGCACTATATCCTCGCCATTGTCCATGGACTAAATAACGCATCTCTGGGGGATACACACGGCAGACATATATAGACCGAAAATGAATCTGAAAATCTTGCCAGGACATCCAGAATATACCTTCTTTTGACTGTTTTAGAAGCAAATAAAAGATGAAAATCTTCCAGCCCATAAGAGTAGGTAAATGAGTATAATATCACAAAATGTAATCTGTAGCAAAAAGAGACCTGAGGTACATGCTTGAGCTTATGTTTCATCCTATCTGTCCACTCAGGCGATGAATCTGACCACGGTCCATTCCACTCGACCTCATTTGCCCATGGGTTCCGAATTTGAACAAGCTTATGACTGTCTATCTCTCTAACCTGCAGCATTTACAAAAAAATAATAATCACCGTCTATGCCACCAGTATTACACTCAATAATTTGAGCTACTCTTCAAATAGAACGCATATTACAACCATGGCAAAGACAGGAGTTTCAGTGACCTGCAATATTGAGTATGCATGCCCTTGCACAATACCACTAGCAGAGACATGAACGTCAGAGCCAGATGGGCTTCCAGCACCCAACAGAAACCCTTCCTGCTTAAAGCGCAATAACTGAGACCACAATCTTCCACTTGCTAGATCAATCTGGGCCTGTGCACTTCTCATGTCTATTTCTTCACCGGCTCCTCCTGTGAGATCTACCAAAGCATCTTGGACAAGCCCACCTTCTAAAGCCTCATATGAACCATGCAACTTGGCATATGCCTTTTCCAGCACAGAAACCCATAATTCATTCCCCTTTCGGCTAGTTGCAAATGCAGGTTTTCCAGGCGCTTCACATGGAAGCCAATCATCAACGATAACAGGCACCCATTCACCCTGAAGATCATTCAACAGCGAAACACAATATTCGAAGGTTGAATTGAATGTTCAAAAATCAGAAATGAATCAACAAAACAATACCACGAATTCGCATCAATAAGTAGGTTCTAGCCGTAAGATACAGCATGGATTACCCAATTTTTTAGAAGCATAATTCATAGTTACAAAATATCAAGGAAGCCAGGTTTAAACAAAACAGATTATCGAGTAACATGGTTAAATTCATGGAAGTATAATTAATGGTGACGAGCATTAAAGCATTCTAATAAGATTTCAACAATCTACGTAGAATAATATCATCAGGCAGCACGAGTTATGAAACCGCGATTTAAGTCAACTGAAAGTCTGAAATGTCAGGGGAGACAGCAAGGCGAATGTAACCCACATATCCTTGATCTCAGTAAAGTACCAACTAGACTTGTAAAAATACACAATTTTCCAATCTGGAAGATAGCTCGCACATTATTCATTCTTCCCTTTCATGTGAGTCCCATCAACCGTGACCCCTAAATGCACCATACTGCATGCCATCAAGTCATGTATGCATACATACACCACATGTCACCACTCAACAGCTGCATGTCCATGTAAGATAAACCATAGTCACAACCACTTCAAAGACTATGCATGCCCGCTTCACAAGGGAATTCATTGTATATACTCCCTTACTGAAGTCATCTTGGTCCATATCTCCACGGCGCTTCTTGGGCTACCAATCGCCCAAACTGATGACAACCCACTGGACCCAAAAACCCCGACATAGCACATTCAGGCTACACTGATGTACCAACATTTGTTTTTAAGGGTAAACAATATAACTATCCTAAATAGGAGGATAATAGGATGATAATATAGGACCATCCATCAATTTACTCATGATCTCTCTCTAACATCCTCCATTATTTTGACTTGTTGCTGCAACTCCATGACACAAATTTCCACTATTTGTGTATAATATTTTCATGTTTGAAAATGGACTTTCAATGCACAAGGTTTCTCCGGATAAATAGGACATAAACAAATAATCAAGTACACATAAACTGATTACCTGAATACAGAACCGAACCGTATAAATTCCCTCCTCGTTGTAATCTGGGGTAATAATCACTTCTTTTATACGAGAGACTTCAGCCAGGACAGCAACGGCACTTAAAAACCAACAGTCACCCAAGTGTCCCTGACAATTCCAACAGCGTGAGTGAGATTCTAAACACAGAAATAAGACCATTAAACCCTCAAGGTCAATCCTCTTTTGAATAATCCTACTAAAGAATAAAGGAAGACGGAAAGACAAGGCTCAGACCTGGCACACATCAGACGGGTTTGCTGGACCAGAAAACAAGCATGGCTGAGAATTGATCCTACTTTCCTTTACAATTTTGTAAGGCCTCATCCATTCGGAAACAACCTAAATAAACCCGCATTGGTCAGCTTTACTACAGACAAAGTAGCACCACATAAGTATAAGATCTCAAAGAGTTACCTGCAGCTTTGAAGGAGGGCTTTCCGGATCCACAAATAAAGATTGGTCATTTGGAGGAAATTCTTCATCTGTAAAATGCTCTTCTCCTCTGGCAGCAAGAGCCTCTTTAACAGCCATTTCAACAGATATCATCCGTTGATTTATCTCTTCCTTCGTTTCTACCTTTGGTCTCCTAAATTTCCTAGACACAGAATCCACATCAAGCATCACACTCTCACGACCAGACCTCCTTTTTCTTCCACTAGAGTATTGTCCATCAAAATCTATATCATCCCTATCATACAGATCCACATCTGCAGGATCACTATCCCACTCATCAACCTGCAAACATTGAAGGCAGCTTCTTTGTCAAAAAGCTTCCCAGCCTGTCAATTTATTCAGGTTCTTTTGGAAGGCGTAATATCACCACATAAATTTAAAAGCTCAAAGAGAGGAAGAAAAGAGTGAAGACTATCAAAACATACTCTAGAAGGTGAATCTGTCCATTGACAATTTTCTTCCAGGTGATCAACTGCATTATAGTCAGGTAAGCCCAAATTTGCATGAAGAGAAGAAATCTCATCTTCACTCAAGCATCGTCCCCAGAGAAAAACATCCATTACATGCATTTTGGACTCAGCCCCTTCACTATCTGACCTTCCGAATGTATCTGTGTCAGTAGGCGGTCGAACACCAACCCAAACTTCTGTTCCTTGCTCCCAAATTCCATTACTCACTTGTAATGGCAATCCATTTAAGTAACCATCAAAACCACCATCAACAAAGCATGTTGCTTCACCCAGGTCAGCATCAATTGTCAGTGTCACCATATGCCACCTGAGGATGAGTATTCATCAGGACAAAGTTGTCAATTAATTACTACAGCAACCGATAGATATAACAACTACCAAGAGATATGAGAAATAAGGGAAGAGGAAGACAGTGAAGCTTATAAGGTGATAAAAAAGGAAAGCATCAATATACACTGGCACTAAGAAAAACATCAAGATCATGTGATGTTTGTGCAACAAAACAGGCTAATATCGTATGTAACACAGTAACAGTCATCAAATACAAAACTACAATTTATAAGGAATGTGCAACATGACAAGTGTTGAACAAAGACTACCAGTTTATTGTTGAGGGCAAACCTTGGGCAACGAGCAAGAAACCAAGGTACGTGTTATCACGTACAGAGTACTACTTTAAACAGAAAACAAATTATAAAAAGAAATTCAAGTTGAATGACTAAAAAACAAAGACTGCAACGCGGGAAATGCACAGTACTCGTACGAAGTCGACAGTGGACATAATTCGACCATATAAGAATCCAGTTTAGATGAATAAGGCCAACTGGTGAAGGTAAATAAATAACAGGGATGGAATATCTCAATCTAGGTACCTTGTCTATGTTTTCCAGATTTGTAGGACAATAACTATCCTTTTTAAGTAAATGCCTGGAAACCATGTTTATGTATAGGGGTTGTTTGGTTGGAGTGTTTCAGGAAAGGGAAAGAGAAATTTGCCCATTGCCCTGCTTGGTGTTTGGCTGCCTGATTTTTCCTTTCCCTTGACCCATTTTCAGAATGGGTCTACCCCTCATTCCACCAAATCCATTCCCTGACCCCCAAGGGTTTCCAAAACCCTTTCTCTAATACATCCACCCTCAACCTCCAACAACCACTAGCTACATCATCAGATTCATCACCACTGTATATGTCGGCGCCCACCCTCCTCTCCCCCAGCCGCTTGCCTTCCACTGGTGATTCTCCCACTCACGGAATCCCCTTCCTCAGTCCCGAAAACACCAGATCTGGAGTTTTCAGGAGGTTGGGGAGTGGATTTCGTGGGTGGGAGAGTGATTTTTTAGGGTTGGGGTGGTGGTGTTTTTGGGGCTAGGGAGTGGATTTGGTGGGTGGGGGAGCGATTTATTAGGGTTGGGAGTGGTGGTTTCAGGGTTTGGGGGAGTTTTTGATGGGGGTGGGAAGCTGCTGCGCATGGTGTGCGTGTGTGTGTGTGGGGGGGGGGGCTGGGGGTCGTCTGCAAGTGGCAACAGCGGGTGGCAAAGAGTTGCCCGCGACATATAGTCCGAGGGGTGTGGTGGGAGTGGCTTTTAAGGTTGGAGTTGGTGGTGGGAGTGGCTTTCAGGGTGGAGTCGGTGTTGGTTGGATTTGGGGTATTCCCTTTCAAGTTTCAAACAAACAACTTAGGGCATCAAATTCATTTCCCCTTGTAACCCTTTCCCTTAGTATGAGCCAAAGGGCACCTTAGTGACCTAAGTTTCTATAATACATATGAGCCCCCGTTATATTCCTCGAAAAATAAATATAAAAGTATAAAACTAAATCAGCTGAAGAGAGTTACTATATAGAGAACAATTTTAGACAAACCTCCCATCTGCAATACAAGTTCCACAGATGCTCCACTCTTTGGCAACAGCGGTTTGCCTATCACCTTTTGCAATTAGTCTGAGCCCAACCTGACCTGCTTCAATCCCTTGTTCTGATCCTGCTACTAGGAATTCCCAGCAGAGCGTCTTCTGAAATTCTGTACCTAAGAGGCAAACAGGTCCCGAGTCTGGCTGAATCATTACTGCTACTGAAAAAGTGACCTTTTGACTCTCGCATAGACTTGGATCTAGATGTCCACAGTGCCTCCCAATCGCTCTTGGTTCATCATCAAGAACACAAACGGCACCAGATACTCCAGTCTGTCAACAACTTTAAGATTAAGCTTTTTCCAGCCCACTAATATGTCAAAATTAAGACCATAACTACGTAAAGTGCAAAGTTTGAAAAATGAAAGATCAGTCACCAAATTAGAACTTCAGGCTCCTATATCAATTATGACACTATCAATTAATTACTAAGAAGTGAAACCAGTCTCTCGAATTAAACAGAGATGTCCACAGAAAAGGAAGTTATCAGTATCTGACATTACCTGAATTGCCCTGCGTGATAACTGAGCAGCACGAATGCGGTGAGCGATATTAGACACCCTTTCTCGTGCAAAGGAATTATCAAGAACTGAATCACCACCAATAGCACGAACTGCAGCAGCCATAGCAGCAGCGTCACGGCTTCCAGCGTTGGGGATAGAAGATAATAAAGAAGCCTCAATCTCCTTCCATTTACGCTCTTCTTTTTCCAAAAGGGCTTTCCTCCTCTCCTTGCCACGGCCCTCCTCTTCACGTCTCTGAATGAAGATTTCTTCTTCTATTTCCTTTTCTCTCAGATAGCTGGAGAAGTACAATAGCATGATAAGCAAAAAGTACAGAGGTAATAAAACTCAAAAACTAATTAGTTTCAAGGAGCTTGATAATCGACCTCTCTTGAATGAGTTCAAATTGTCTTCGATCCTCTGGCATCCACTTTTGAATCTTTTTAGCACTTAAATCTGAGCACCCAATACTATCAAGAAAAAGTCTCAAACGGACTTCGTCCTGAAGAAGTATGGCCAAAGTTAAAAATCCTGATTTGTGAAGTCACTATTTGAAAAAACCGTAACGAAAAAGAAAAATAAATAGTTAGGACGCCTCTTACCTGCACTCGCTCTGCTTTTGCAGTCAAACCAAACAAAAGAAGTAGATATCCACCAAACTTATCCCACATACACACCCATTCAGTATCAATAGCCTCTTCTAAAGCCAAGATACGAGCATGAGTACATAATTCCCTGCGGTGCCCCATATCACTGGTGGGTTCATGCTGAAAGTTTAGACAGCTACTAAATCTGGCGAAGAATGCACCAGCAGCTAACTCCTCATTTCTCAGACGATCTCTGAGTTTCATCACATCAGCTCTTGGGAGCACAAAATTTCCAGCCCTATCACGCATAATTGTTGGATCACCAACTAAAAGTGCAGCTGAACTTGCAGACCTTTGCGGAGCCGAGTAAGTTCCTGAAATCGCATTACGGGTCTGCACATGCAGCACATCCAGTTGAATAGTCTCAAAGATAACATAGGTGACACTTGAAAATATTTTCTTGAAAACAGGTTGATAAGACGATGCGATATATATGATAACTGAGGTTCTCTTGGGCTTCTAATATATCATCAAGGGTTTTCTCGTGATCTAATGATGATTTCAGATATGAAGCATCATGAGTGACTTTAACAAATTGTCCATGCATACTAGACATATTCTCCACTAACACAGATATATTAGCATTAGACAATCTTGAAGCCATCAGAAAACGAATAAAAACAAGAAATGTAGTGATGCTTCAGTTGAGCTTTCTCAAAACCCTATTATCTCTCAAAAACACCTATTATATCTTTATCTTTAAGGGGCCAGCAGGCCACCATCAATCAATTTTTGTGATGGCAAGCCCCAAAATTCAATTTGAGCCCTAATGTTACTTATATTTAGTATCAAGATAGGAGGAGTGGGTCATAGGAATCAAAGTCATTTGTTTCTCATTAACTGCTACAACACTGCAGCTTTAACACGTTCTAAGATGTTGGCAAGGAAATATGATGAGACATTTAACGTTGAGCTAAGGGTCAAAGTATAACAACCCGACTCGCCACCTTTATAACACAACCCCAATAAGATGGGAAGTGTACCTTTTGGGCCTATTATTTGTCCTCGCTTAAGCCCAAAAGCACAAGGCATTGTTACTAAGTGGTGGGTGGAATCCCTTATAAACATATCACAAGCTCCATATTTTCCCGATGTGGGACAGCTTTCCTCTCATACTCTTGGGGCATTACACAAAGAACTCATACTTCTGTTAAGGTGTCTTGGTTGTAATAGTTATGTATATACTTGTGAATTTATTAATGCAACAATCCCTTCCCTTTATCAAGAAAAAGAAGGTAGAGGTAATCACAAACAAAGACAAAGTTGCATATTTTTAAGAAAGTCTGTCAGGCAAAACTAACCAAATTCGTAAGTACTCAATATGGGCTTTTTTTAGCCTTGACACAAAAGACGTCATACTGTAGCCGTCAAAGATACATATTCTGCTATCCAGCAGAGAAATCATTAGTCATACACACCTTTGTGGCAGATCGAGCAATTGCTTGAACAATAGTTTCTTTGCCAAGGAAGTGAACAGCATCCTCCATCATCTGCACGTCAAAATATGCATGGATTATGCCAGCCAAAAACAAACTTTGTAGTCACAACAGCTTCTAGGAAAAATTATATTGATAGATGAAAATATGGACTGATAACTACATCAGTAACGACAGAAATGACTACCTAAAGAAAATCCTGCTGAGTTCAAAATCCAGAGACGTATAGTAGGGTACAGGTATATAGACTAGAGAAGTTATCATGATAAATACAGGAAGAAAAGTTTTATTTAATACAATTGATATGGCAGAAGACATTCCAAATTAAACTTATACACTTCAGGCGGGATATCACTAGGAGGAAATGATACAGCCAACAAGAAAATAGTAGGATACGAGTGTATAGACTACTCCGTTTGTAGTGTTTCATACTTCCATCTGATTGTCTACCTTTTCCTTTTTGAGCCGTTTCATTTGATCAGTTATGTTTCAAGTCATTGACATGTCATATATTACCCCCTATTTCTTGGAAGTGCCCCATTTGCTTTTGGCACAAATATTTAGGGAGCAAGTGGGTAGACAATAGACAAGAGTAAAATAGGAATGATGAAGATTAATTAGGTGGTCATGAAATGTGTTACATTAATTCAAGTTGTAAGGGTAAAACGGAGATTAATAGTGCCAAATACAGAGAAATTGGCCAAGAACGAAAACTATGGAAGATCCAAAAAATCAGAGGGAGCAACTAAAATACCCATTAATTATTTTTAAAACCCGTCATGGCTGTCAATGTGCTAAAGGTCCCATTTTAACTTGGGTATAAAGGTAACATCTTATCTTACATCTATATATAAACTGGGTTGAAACGTTGTGGATGCACCACGTGGCGTATACAACCTTAATTACACGCATTAATTACAACTGATTATTAAATATGAACATAATAAATGTTGCATAAATCTCAGCAGATTATTAATTATAGTTTATTATGTCATTTATTAAATTATGCTAAAAACGTATGACTTGATTCTAAATTTTTTTTTTAAAAAAAAAAAAAATTGATAAAAAATCTAAAATGTAAATCATTACGTTTATCACGAAAAATGCTTTCAATTGAGTATAATTTTTATTATACTTGCTAAAATATTTTGATATATATATATATATATATATATATATACTGAACTTATAAAGCTGAACTGAACTGAACTTATAGGAGCTGAGCTGAACTAAACTTATAAGAGCTGAACTTATAGAAGTAGAATTGTACTTGTAAAAATTTTACGTTTTATACAAGTTAAATTTTTTTATATAAGTACTACTATACATTACAATAAAAAAATAAATTACATATATTACATTTCTTTTTCTAACCATCTATTTTCATATTAGCATCCTCCTCGTCACTTTCATCTTCATCTTCATTTTCACTAACACCATCAAATCCATTGTCTCGCCAAATGTCTTTTACTATGTTACTTCGTACCTTGTACATAGCTTCCTTACGCTTACACTAATTTGTTAGATGTTAGATGTAGAAGAAGATAAGATGTAGTATGTGTTTGACTATTTTACTTACAATAATTTAGTAATTTGTGTGGATGTAGTTACTACGTTTTTTTTTAATGTGTATATGATAATTTTAATATTGAATTTTTTTGCATTGATTTTAATAAAAAGCGTACTATTTTTTTTAATTCGCCGATATTAAAAAACGGGTATGAATTTATAGTTAATATAAGTTGTATGAACTTGTCTAAACTGAACTTAACTTATAGGAGCTGAACTGAACTGAACTTATAGGAACTGAACTGAACTTATTAGAACTGAACTGAACTTATAGAGGCAAATAGAAGTCCAAAATAAAAGGGCTTAAGTAAGAAAACTCTTTTTGAGAAAGTTATAAAACTTAGACCATTAGATCCATCCCAAATAAATATCTTTAAAAGCCATTGTACAGTATTTATTAAAAAAAATAATTACTAAAAGATAATTTTTTGTAACATGGAATAATGAGCAAATTATATTGCAAAGAAATGATATACATATAAGAGCAAAATACAAAACAAGATTTTAGGAGTTCTTAAATAGTGTGAAACAAATATGTATGTACATTGTGATAGCGAGTGGATTTGAGTAGTCACAACAACCGTAATAACTATTAAATACAATTGTGCTATAACAAACATGAACAAGTAGAAAACATAATACATCTTGTTATAGTTATTTCAATTAAATATGTACACGTCAAGTATAAAACATTGATTATGCCTAACTAACTATACTTTCGTTTAAAAATAGTTTTAATATTGTATTTTAAATACTTTGAAGTTAAACCTAAAAAGATTTGTTGACAAAGTTCAATCTATTTTATTTTATAGGCTTAATCTTAAACAACATTATATATCGACTATATTTTATTTTTTGCAATTATACTAACAAAATATACAAACAGGCTGTGCGAAGCACGGGATACTATCTAGTATTAGCTTAAAAGTCATCTGATCCCACTTGCAGTTGCATGAAACTCTCGACTCTCCTACAACTTTGTGCCCAAAGCAAACAATCAACTAGAACTAAAGGAGTATAACTTGCATAAAAAACCTGGCTTAGCAAATAAACTTGCATAGGAATCTCTGATCATGCAGATATGAACAGACTTGTTAGATTTTAAAATATGTAAGCTCTAGAATAAAACAGTGAGTTTGAAAATAATCATTTTTAAAGTATAACCTTGTATATTAAGCCTCAAAGGTCTGAACATGACCAGGTTCAATAGGAGATTTAAGAGTTTCTAATTGTTCAAAACGTAAAAATTAAGCATCACAGGTCTGAACATGACCAGGTTTAATAGGGGATTTCAGAGTTTCTAATTGTTCAAAACGTAAAAATTTAAAAACAACTTTGGTAAGGTGATACCAAAGTTCCTCTAATTAGCAGTTCTGGTCGTATTATAAATTACAAGAAATTAGTGTCCAGAAAAAGGCACCTCAAGAGTTAAACAGGGACGTGAGACGGCAAATCCAAAGGATACAACTAGAGTAAGTGCTGATACAGCAGCTCCAGCAAATGGCGGATATATATTCAGACTGGCTACAACACCCCATCCCTCCGTTGCCAAGGCAATGCCATAAAGCATAAGAAAAGCAACACTGTAATGGAAATAACATTGCACGAGGCTCGTGAGAAAATCACCCAAAAATAATAACTTAATAAAAGCTAAAATAAACATGAAACCACGAAAGAACAGGACAGACCTGACATTTTTCCCACAATCTGCATGAGCATCATACACATACACAGGAAGCACCCTTGGAGAATACACGACAATAGGTGGTGAAAGAAGAACCTAGAAAATTGTGAAGATATGGGTGATGAAACAGACAATTGCATGCAAACAAGAGACACATATGTCGCAAAAGGCAGAAAATAGACACGGATAAACCATGAGAAGGAGAACTAGTTTCAAAGCAAGCTTACAGTCAATGCTCGACCAGCAAGAAGAAACAATAACGAAAAATAACCTACAGATGCTCCTATAAAAGGCTTGGCTGGAAACCATAAGACAATATAAGTACAATAATAATAGGAAAACCATATCAAAAACAATGTTTGCAAAATCTATATTGTCTCACCTTCAAACAACCCAACAAGAAATGCTGCCACAGCCAAAAGGAATGCAAGAAGACAAACAAAGAACATCTGTGCCCGGGTTAGGTAGAAATTATTTGAAGCCCAGAGGTGGATAGCACCAATAGCCAGCACAACTGAAAGAAGGACCAAGAGAGGTGCCACCCCTACCTGTGCAATAGAAATGCACAAATTAGAAAGTCTCCCTTTTCGATCTTTTTCCTCCAATTTTGTTCTATATTCTGTTCACCTTACATCGGAAACATAAGCAGACCTCTAAAAGAACGTAACTCACCGTCCATGGTTTCACCATAACAATAACAGCTGATATAGCACAGAGCAAAAGAAAAAGACCGATTCCTATAAATATATAGACGCCACGAGAGAGACTCCATTCATCATCCTTCCTACAAGAATATCATTACAGAAGATCAATATTCCCTAGACAAAGTTCAAAATCTGCCTTCCAAGCTAAATTTGCCTACCATTTATGCAGGCCAGTACACAACGAGAGAAAAGCAGGAATGCAAAGCAAGGGAAGTAACGCAGCAAGAAAATCTCCACTTGTTGGTACATGATCTATCCTAGACTCGGCTATCTTCACATAAGATACACCACAAAACACGACGAGAACAACTGCAAGAAGTCACAAGAATAAACCAAAGTGTAAGTGCAGAAAAGGCAACAATAAAGTTTGTCTAAAGAGTTAAGAGGTAGTTTCCTTACCAGCAAACAAGATCAAGCAGATCGCAGAAAACAGAGAGAATCTATATGTTGCAAACCAGGATATAACTGGCAGCATACCCAAGACAAGTAATGCAATAGCAGAAGCCATGGCCCAGCCAACATAAGTAGATGACGCATATGGAGATATATAGCTTTTCTCATCACCGTTCCATCCTTTGTAGGATAACTCTTCTAATGGCTTAGCAGATACAATAACACCAAGAGATATGACAGATGATATGAATATAGCTGCACAGACAACGAGTACAACACCCTGAAAAGCAACAAATAGATGTAAGCAAGTTATAATGCTATACGCCACCTAGTTCATACTCCCTCCGATCCAGACCAAAGGTAACACTTACTATAAACGGACAATCCAAACAAAATGTAACATTCCTTATTTGGCCCACAACATTACCAAGTTGTCCTTATACCCATTTGATATTTACACAAAATGCCATTACATAACCCACCTACCAACCCACAATTACATGGCCCACCTATTTTTTCCCTCTTTACCCTTACTTTTTCCACCTTTTCTTAAATACTCCATTTTCCCCTATGTTACCTTTGGTCTGGGTCGGAGGGAGTATAACAGAAAATCGGTAAACCAGCACTAAATTTCCCACAGCAACATTTAAATATTCAATAACCTCTGTTTTCCCAAGAGCTTGATGATTTCCACTTCGGCTAGCTGAATCATCTTGCCGGACCCAAAAACGATAACCATTGCGAATCCACAAGGGAACCGCAAAGGAAAGGCATGCCACCATAAGTGGGATAGTCAATGATAAACCAAGAAGAACAGATGATTTACTGCAGGAATATCAAGAAAATAAAACATTTCAAATTATTAGAAATCACAAGGGAACTGGAAATGAGAGGCATGCCACCATCAGTAGATGGTCAATGATAATATAAGACCAACAGATAGGTTACTCCAAAAACAAAAACAAAAACAAAAAAATATTGAGAACAGAACTCATTAGCAACTACTTAACAGCATAATGTCTCAAGTCCCAAAATAATTTGGGTGGCATAATCCAGAGATAAATAAAAAAAATTACAAGTACAGATCAAATCAGTTCAAGTTGGAATTAGTCCTCTAGGCAGATTTCAGTTCCTTGTTTCAACTTTACACTGATCCAGTTTCAGATAATACAACTCACTTTGGATCTCCGATTGGATAACAATTAGGATATTCAGATCAGTATTCTGGGTTCAGGTTTGTTTTTCAAGGTCTAGACTCTAGATAAGTGTATCAAATTCATAATTTCCTCAACAAAACATTCGTATGAGTTAACCTCACTGCAAGCCACATATTAAAAAACTAATCAACAATATGACGGAAAAGGGGTATAACTTGCTATGTACAGGCTTAGTAAGATACCTCAAAAAGGAAAGTAGCAAACCAACACCAGTGCTCAGCAGCCATGCGAAAAATCCACACTGAAACAGAAAAATGACATAGAATTAAAGATGCTCACAAGAGTCAAAATACCGATATGCAAGTACGCAACCAGCAATCAAAGAACAGCGAGAGCATTTCATCCAGCTACACAACAGCTTCAAAATTGATATTGGAACTCTTGACTCAAAGAAGCAATATCATCAAAAATAAGAAGGATGTTTCATGCACTTGTAGTATCCCTCACGTACCTAGTCAGATACTCACATTGTCATATTTTTTCCTCAGGGGTGATATGAAAATAGGGTCACACTGACATAAAGCTGGACCTATCTCACCACATCACCCTAACCAAGTCTGGCCCCTAAGAATGCATGTAAACCATTATTTAGTGCTCCTTAATGTGATTTCAACTTTTGACTAAACAAGCTATCAAGTAACCACCAGGCCTAGTAATCTTGGTTATGGACAATAGATCATGGATGTGACACTGTAAAGCCAAAATGTAGAAATTTTCACAGAGCCGGACAGTGAACACACAATATTTTTCTAGAAATCGTATCCATGTTTAACATAGACCTCGCTATTAATTGAAGTAATGATTGTCTAATCCAGTACTAAAAACGCTAGCATAGGAAATATACCAGAAGGCCCCAGTCAAAAATGATACTCCCTCCTATTCATTCATTTCTCCCCTCTTTCCTTATTCATGCTAGTCAGATTTTCTTCCCTCTTTCCTTTTTTGTAAACTTTTGTGTGGTCCAAATTCAATTGCGTGTGGGATAAGAGTGGGGTAGAGTGTTTCGTGTGGTCGAAAATCATTTTCTTATTTCCTGAGCAAAAATGACAAGGGAAGAAATGAGTGAATATGAGGGAGTATATTTAATACCTATTTTGCACTGTGGAATCACTTGTCTTTATAAATACAGCTCTTACAGATGGATGAGGAGTGTAGGGATTATACTTTTGGATCACGTGGAACATGGGCCACTTACAAACATACCATTTGAAGATAGGAAGGAGAAGAAAGTTCAATGATGTGAATTTTCATGTCCTCTCCGAATTGCCTCATAATATAGAATATTCTTGTGGGATGGTCAGTTACTTGGCCTCTTAATGAGAAAAGAAGTAAGGGTTCTAAAAATGATTTTTAACATAAAATAAACAATTTTGTAATTAGACCTCGTGCGAGAATGTTTTATCTTCACTCCTTGTTATTTTATGCATTTACTAATACATAAAAGATGATGGAAAACCGACTAAGATGGTTTGGCCATGTGAAAACGAGACCTATGGACGCACCACTTAGGGGGTTGGTTGGAGACCTGGGGAACAGAAAAGGTTGCTAGGGGTAGAGGGAGACCAAAACAGACATGGCTGAGAGTGATACAGCACGATATGAGATTTCTCGGGATTGATGAGGGAATGATGACGGAGAGGGCACAATGGAAGGCAATGATACATGTGGATTTTTAGTATTTGACGTTATATGAAATACTTTATGTTTTTATTTAACTTTTAGAAATTTATATGTTCTTTTCGGATCTATTACACCTTTTTACCAACAACTTTCTTATATATCAATACTTGGTTCACTTTTAAGGTATTTCGGACCCTTAAGTTTTACTTCGTTTTTTAAAATCGTTTTAATCTTTATTTTCGGCTTAAATTAGGGATGTCATTGGGGCGAGGCAGTGGTGAATAGGCTCCCCGTACCCGCCAAGCAATTCTCGTACCCGTACCCACTCCACCACCCATGGCGGGTACAAGTTTCTATACCCGCCCCGCCGGGTGAAAATCTAGACCCGTACCCGCCCCATTTACCCACCAACCACCTATATCATAATTGTTGCGATACTTTTTTGAATAAAATGTAGTTTAATCACTATGAATTTCCTTAAATTTTCGTTTTTATATTTCTAGTTAATAAAAAGCATTATAAGAAGTCAAAATAAAAAATATATATTTTTTAATAATTGGTGGGTAGGCGGGTATTAGGTGGGTATGACTTAAAACCCATCCCCGCCCCACCACCCATGGCGGGTGGAATTTTAGTACTCGTGGGTTTAGGCTGAGCAGGAGTAAGACCGAGTTGGGGTCGAGATCGATAGAGGCGGGGAGTATTATTTTCGATGGGAATGTTGTTCAGATTTCTTCAGATATCTAGGATCTATTATTAAAAAAGATGGGGAGTTAGACGGAGATGTGGCTCACAGAATTAAAGCGGAAGAGCGCTTCAGGGTTTTATGCGATAAAGATATGCCCCAAAGATTAAAGGGAAAATTTTATCGCACAGCAATTAGGCCTGCCTTACTTTTACGGTTCCAGTGTTGGGCCGTGAAACATTGTCACATTCAAAAGATGAGTGTGGCGGAGATGCATATGTTGAGGTGGATGTGCAGTAATACAAGGAAAGATCGATTAAGGAATGAGGTGATTAGGGAAAAGGTAAAACTCACGCCACTAGAGGACAAGATGATGGAAAATCGACTAAGATGGTTCGGCCATGTGAGAAGGAGAACTATGGACGCATCGAGACTGGAGACTTGGAGAACAGAAAAGGTCTCTAGGGGTAGAGGGAGACCGAGACAGACATGGTTTAGAGTGAAAGAGCACGATATGAGATTTCTCGGGCTTGAGGAGAGTATGATGACGGAGAGGGCACAATGAAGGGAAAGGATGCATGTTGTTTTTTAGTATTTGCTGTTATTTGACATATTTAGTGTTTTTATTTAATTTTTAAAGAATTTATTTGTTCTTCTCTCCTTTATTCCATTTTTTTAACAAAAGCTTAGTGTTTTTATTTAATTTTTAAAGAATTTATTTGTTCTTCTCTCCTTTATTACATTTTTTTAACAAAAGCCCATCCTTTTTTTACCAACCACTTTCTTATATATTTTACTTAGTTTACTTTTAAGGTATTCCGGATCCTTAACTTCTACTTCGGTTTTCAAAATGGTTTTAATCTTTATTCTCGATTTAAATTTTAAGTTTTTTATAAAAGAAATCCGGATTTCGATTTTTAAACTTATAAGTTTACCTTAGACTTTGTATTATGTTTCGCTCTTCCTTTTGTTTTTCATTTTTCCCTTTTCTATTTTTTTTTGCATTTTGAGGTGTGCGTTCACCCATGGACGGTTCTAAGGGATGATTCATGTCAACCGACCCCAAATCATTTTGGGATTAAGGCTCTGATGTTGTTGTCGTTGTTGTTTGTACATGCCCCACCACCCGCGAAAGCTCTACCCGTACCCGCGGCGGGTGCGGGTCGATACCCGCTTTTACCCGCCCCGCTGACATCCCTAGTTTAAATTCTAAGTTTTTAGTAAAAGAAATCCGGACTTCGATTTTAAAACCTAAAAGTTTACGTGACTTTTGTATTATGTTTCACTCCCCTTTTGTTTTTCAATTTTTCTTTTCTATTTTTTTTTTTTTTGCATTTTGAGGTCTGCGTTCACCCATGGACGGTTCTAAGGGATGATTCATGTCAGCCGACCCCAAATCATTTTGGGATTAAGGCTGTGATGTTGTTGTTTATTAATACATAAATAAATTCTTACCTATACAAAAAAATGACCAAGTAAAGCTCTCGAGAACAATAGAGCAATAAAATGACCTTATCAAAATGAGCAATAAAATGGAGTGATTTCGTAAAGTAGTATTCAATATAAAAATAATCATTATTCTTATGGTATTCACTCAAAATATTTCGTGTTTCTAGTATCCATGTAGGCTTGGAATTAACTAACCTATACTTTTTGCATGCGAAAAAATTTCCTAATTGCAATGTTCAAGTAAGCTTAGTAATTTTTTCAGATTTATTTCACTAATACAAGTCCATTGTTTTCTTGAACCTCATAAGAGTTAAAATATCACGTAAAAAGGAATTGAAATTTGTTTTCTAACTTGCAAGCTATAAAAGGATTTCCTATATCGAACGATTCTATAAAGCTTAAAGTATAAACATTTATTTTCTTGATTACATTTAGCCAAACATGTTCCTCTATAAATTATATATATAGATTCCATTGAAGTGTTTGTATAAGAGTCACTTGGTCCTAGATGTACTCATGTACCTCCAGAAGTTCTAACTAATGTGGTAAGAAAATAATAACACTAATAATATCATAGTAAATTCAGTTAGGTAGATTTATTAAAAATTACCCTGAATCTCCTTCCATATGAGGCCTACGTGATGAGTACTGTTAAAATACTACGGATAGGAATTGTTGTGGAGTAAAAACAAAAACCAAAAAAAAAAACTCAGGTTAGGACGTTAGGCATGCCTAAAGCCTACAAAAACACTAGGATAGGTTATATATTTAAGTGAATACAAAATAGAGAATATTGTTATTAACTTAGGATGTTATTACCAGATACGAAATCACTCAATAGAATGACGTTCCTTAAGCGAGTCTAGTTGAAATGCATGCTAATGCATAATTAAATTACCCTTTTGAATCTTGGCTATTCACAGCCTTACATGTATATTACATCTGATGTGTTGGGTTGTACATATTCTCGTATCTCAGTATATGACAATTTGAACAAACTTACCGGCATTAATTTCCAAGATAAAACCATAACTTAACTTTTAGATACAGAATCGGGAATTTTGAAGATGAAGTTTGGTGTTATAAGTGTTGGTTACAATTTTGAAAACTCGCATTTTTATCCTAAAAACTTACGTGAGTATCTGTTAAAATAATACTCCCTACCATCTGACGTGTTCTTCCCATTTACTTTTGGTACGGTATATAAGAAATTTTATAGCATTGTATTAAACTAACTAAAACTCACAATTAACCACACTAATTCTGATCCCCTCCCACAAATCTCACCTCCCCCACCTCCTCTCTCTCCAGCAACAATCTTTCTTCTACCCCGCTGCCAAAGTCGACGTAATTCGACCACCAAAGTCAAATAACCGATGATGTAAATGAGATGTCGGGGAGTACAAATTTAAAAGAAAATCATGTCCAACTGGCAGTCATATAACTTGGAAGGCGTGAAGGAATAAAGTGAGATACCTTTCGGGGAGTAAATGAGGTTGACATATCGTCAGCTTGCAGGGACCGCATATAAGCCACTATTGAGCAGATAACAGGTGATAACAGCAGCACACAGATTCCAAACTCAAACTACAGAATTTAAGCTTAGATTTCAGGAAAGCTCTACATTCAAATTTGAAATAAAAAAATATAGAGGCAAGAATGGTTAAAAGTGAAAAGGTGAAATAGCAGCTCACCTGTTGATGAGTAGCATTTACAATTTTAATCACCCTTGGACGGAAGAAGGCCACGACTACTGTTTCTACAATGAAAACAAAACTAAAAAGAACCCATGCTCGCTCTGGAGTACCAGCTGCATGATGCCAAAGTAATCTTGAAAGTTGCAACCATTTTTCTAGACCGTGGAGCCTTAACTCTTCAGATAAAGAAATTTGGTTTGGCAAAGCATCAACACTACTAGAATCAATAATAGTAAGATCTGTGTTGTCACGATGATCTCTATCAGCATCCAAACTACTTCTTTGAAGTAATGCTAAAATTGTTGGATCCAAACTTCTGTCTTTCAACATCATCGCAAAATTTGGATCCAATCCTTTATTCTGCAATAAATTTGTCAGTTCACGGTCGCCTTGTTTTGCCTTCTTCTTAAGCATGGCTGCAATCCTGGGATCATTTAACTTTTCCTGAAATGCAAGAGCTATATTTAGATCTGGAAGATGATTCACTGAAGTAGATGTGCTTGACTCGTAGCCTTGACTTTCAAGACCACCACTATAAGCAATGACCGAGGTGTGATCATAGCTCTTCTCAGCAAGGGAGGGACCAGCATCAGGATCTTGAACAACAGAACGACACGAACTACTACGCAAAACTAAGCTAGGCCTTGCACTATCCATGCTTTTTTCACTGTTAATTCCCTCACGGGAGCTTGTGGTTCTGTGCAAAGTACTGCCATTCCAGCCACTGGTATCCCCAGTACAATGCACGGCATTTCTATTGATAGCTTCCATTCCATGTCCGAGGTGACCCACTTCAGTACTGCTGCTATGTTTCATACTTGAGCCGCATCCTTCAGAAGAACTGGACGAAGTGTGATTCTCTTTCCGGCGAAACCCCTCCCTGAGACGAATAACTGTACTCTGCAACGCATCTCTTCTTGCAGCTGAAGGATTCGTAACAAGTAGATGACGACAGATAGCAGCTCCTAACAATACAGATGCCATAACTACATAGCTTATGCAATGTCCCAAGTACCTATAAGCAGAGAAATACAAATGAGATGCAATCATCATCATCACTTCTCACGTGCCCATAGAGATGCTCCCACCAAAACAGAGTCGAAGGGGTTGGAGATACGTAGTCTTTTACCCCACAACTCGACAAGGCTACAACATCAAAGGGGTTGTTTCCCAAGTGACCATCAAATCAAAACCAGGAAGGCCGTGTGGTTTTTCATAAAAAGAAGGGAAAGCATAAGAGCTTTACAAGTCACATTGATTCAGTCCATTTTATCTCAGAGCCAAAAGAAGAAGAATTTACTATGCATGAGATGTAATTATAAAAAAACATTTAAAAATGAAAATTAAGCAAAGCAAATAATACCACCTCATGAATTCATGAAAAAAAATACAGATGCTAACCAATAATGTACTCCAAAGCAGATGAGGAAAGCACGAGATGCGCCAGCAATGAACAGCGCAACAACGCGACTTTCGAGAAGCTTGAAGCCGTATAAGCATGCCCCCATATTCCAATCTGCGCCAAAGTCAAGAGCACAAGAAATCGCATCCAAATATCAGACCTATTAGAAACAAAGGCCCAACTCTTAACAAACACCAGAAGGCATACCAAGAATTACAACTGCGGCTGAAGTGATGGATCCTAACCAACGTGCCTCCTTAGCCGTCAACCCATACAATATTGAGTAGACAAGAAGTACCAGCAATGATAGAAGGTAAAGAATCCCCAGATGTGACGCCCTGCAGATAGAAGTCCACAATCCAAACACAAAATGAAATCCCATCATCGTGATGCACAAATCCAAGCATGACATTAGATGCACCCCTTCCCGAAGAAGATTAATTATTTACAAGATCTAGTAATATCACCTTTCCAGACAAGTAAAAACAAGTGAAATAGTTGCAAGAAAGTCTGATGGAATTAAGAGCGAGCTTTTAAATGCCTTTAGTGGATGTGAAAACAGCCTGACTAAGCAAGTCAACATTAAAACAGACAGAATTAATAAGGACTTGCCTACTAGATTGACGAGGATATAGATCATTTGGATCCGGAGGTTCTGGCAAGCAAGCAACAGGGCCCACCTCAATACAGTCAGAGTACGCATATTTGTATGCCCTCCTCACATATTCATCCACATCCAAACCATTTCCTGACAAGGTTTGCACAAGTAAAGATGTGGACAAGGCATAAATTCAACAACTACAAAGTAATTATAAAGACACAAACAAGAGCTGACGAATGCAAAACCGCAAATACTTAAACAAAATATAAGTTAATTCTAGCCAGCCTTGAAGAAATTACCATTGAATAGCATTCGACATATAAAAAGCATATTGACTGCCAAGGCAATAGCAGATACACCAAAAAAGAATCCTGAAGGAGAATATCGCTCTGATCCACTGGATCCTGTTGTGACATACACAGCACAAAGCTCATAGGCACAAAGTAATCCAACCCCGAGAAAAAGAAGAAAAGCAACAGCCCCTGTCAGGATAAACCGAGAAAAGAGTCAGATGAGAGAAGCAGAACTTCTTCAGTCTCTTCGTATGAAAAGCCACTGTAAGAACATCAATGCCATAAATAAATAAATAAAACATGTCACTGAATAAGCAGAAACATAACCATTAACTAGAAATAAATCTGTACAGCATAAAATAGTTATATGATTATATCACTCTTCACAGCCAATCAGCTTTTACATGAACTTTGTATTTTTAATTTTCATCTTTATTTTCTGCACATGATCAGTACTTCTAGCTTCTACGTATTAGGGGTTGCTTTTTTTTCAACAATTAAATAGATACTTCTAAAGAAATGAAGAAGCAAAAGAGGACAGGGGCTCTTAATTTGCAAATACACAAAGAAGGCCGGTGTTGTTACAGAAACATCATTTAAATGGACTTAAAAGCACTGCCAGCTCTATCCCACAGAGAAACTAGTAAAACAACTGAATCCCCAGTTATTACCAGAGTACGCATTTTTCTGAAGAAGGATGTAAATGATCTGAGTCGGCTCGATGAGCGCTTGAAAGTCGGCTCGATGAACCCTCAGAATCGGTTTGGTCAAAGCTTGGCTCAAGCTCGGTCAAATCGAGTTTAAGTTCAAGCTCGGGCCAAACTTAACTGAACCTGAGTCGATCCCGAGCTCAACGAGACTCCCATTTAGGCTCATTTTTAGTTTTTTTTGTGTAATTTTAATATTTTTTAATTATATGTTATTTTGGCATTTAATCATTTATAATTATATTCTGGTATTTTATAATTAATTATATTTGGTTTTAAAAACAAATATTTATATTTATATTTATACTTAAAAATGAAAATAACATAATGACTAGCTCAAGCTTTTTCCGAGCCGAGCTCAAGCTTCAATTTTTATACTCGACGAGCTTCGAGCTCAAAATTTCAAACCGATTCCCAGCCCAATCGAACTCGAGATCATATCAGCTAGTTTACACCCCTTGCTGAAAAGTACAAGAATTCAGCTCCAACCAGATCCACCAAAAAAAAGACGGACATCACCGCGTATCTCCAAGAGAACTTTCCTCTCGTAGTCCTCACCCTCAAAAATTAATGCCGATTAATCACCGGAAAAGGACAAATCCAATTTTCTGGACTAAATCCAATTAACCACAGCCATGAAGTGGGCAGCATCACAATGCGGGAATAAATAAATCCTGGCTCACAATATTTCCAGCACAGAACACACACATATGGACCAATAACAGTAACAGATTCAATGAGGGAATACATACATCCGGACTCCATATATTTCCAGCACAGAACACACACATATGGACCAAGAACAGTAACAGATCTACACCTTTTAGGGCAATCTATATGTTCATTCTACCCAAAGCCATAGACCAACAAACCTCTGACTTTTACTGTAACTTTGGACTTCCGTATACCTTTCATGACTATGCTAGTAGTAGAAGGAACGGATTTAGTGGGCATTGCCATAAAGGAACATGAATGCTTACTCCTAACATCGGATGTTTTCATCAATTGAGCAGTATCTCATATAGAAAGTAAGACCACTAACTCACACAAGAAGACCTTCGCTATTGAAGATTTCAAGAATTTTCTCTCATAGAGATAAATAGTTGTTTTCCTGATGTCGGAACATATAGGTGACTGAACAATAAAGTCGCTTAAGCTTATTATAATCCCAATATGTAGGCAACTAGGCATTGTCTCCTCATGCTAACGAAATGGGGTAGGCCATAGCTTATGTGGTTCTACCAAATCAATATTGGTGAAAACTGGAAGTGGAAGAGTCTCTCAGTATGTATGGGGACCAAGTAGTGTAATTAGAGACTGGGTGAAGAAGGGAAAAGTAGAAGAAAAGATAGGAAAGAGAGAAAGTAGGGAAAAGGAAAGACGTACGGGAGCTCTGCCATTGGGTTCTCCACCAAAGCATGATAGAATAAAAGGCGAAAAGCAAAGCAGTTCCAGCCATAATGAGAGCCAAGCCAAGGAGATCTCTGCGGAAAATAAGAATAAACCAGGAACCGGAGGCGAGGAGGACGAGGAGAGGGGAGACAACAATAGTCCAAGCAAAGAGAGTGAGAGAGGCACAGAGGAGAGGGAGTCTGGATCCCTGAAAAGAAAGAGGCCATTTTCTAGCGAAGATCCAACTGAGGAAGACAAAAGACTAGTGTTAGCAAAGTAGTAAAAGAAAAGACAGGAAAGGAAGGAAGGGAGGAAGGAAGGAGTACCTGTAAAGACGCCAGGGGCGCCAATTGACGGCCCAAAGAAGAGAGAAGGAGGAGGCAGCGAGGAAGGCGAAAAGGGAAGCGGATACTAAACAGGCAACAGCAAAGTGGTGAGCGTGATGCTCCATTTATGGTTGAATTAGGAATATAGGTGAGTGAGTGAGTGTGTTGTTCAAAGCATAAGCTGCAACAAGCAGCAGCAGCAGCAGCAGCAGCAGCAGTAGGTACTCATCCCTCCACAGTCCACCACCTTAATTGTTAATTCAAAACTAGGGTTTGGTAGTACTAGTCAGTCAGTAATCTTCCTTTCCCCCAAAATCAAATGAAATGCAACAACCAAGTAGCGTCCTACTGCTACGGAATGAATGAATACGGAATACCTACCAAATGAATGAATGAATCCAGATGAGTAACTCACTGATTACTGCTACTATTACTAGTAGCTCAACTCAGCTTGCCGCCTCACTAATTAGTAATTAATTCACGATGGGATTCAAACAAACCCAACACACCCAACACCTTAACTCAACTGATTTAATTTTTCAATTTTTCAATTTCAGAAAGAGAGAAGAAGAAGACGAAGAAGAAGAAGAAGAAAGGTAGAAAAGCGATAACGCCACTACCAAGTACGGAGGACTACAGACACACTAATTCACAATTTGTTCACACTTGACATTACCTCCACTTTCTACTTTCTACTACCTACTGCTCCTACCACACTTTACCTTTACCCCAACTTTTCTTTCTTTTTTCTTTTTTCTTTTTTCTTTTTTCTTTTTTTTAGGATTTGCAAAAACACTTATAACCTCATTTTGTAAATGGATTTTAAATTTGCCCCCCATAACTCCTCCAAATATATGAAAATTTACCTTGTTAAATTTGTCATTTACAATTTATATAATCTATTTTCGTATTATCTTTTTACAAAAAGTTGTAACTATTGTTTATTGTGAGAATACAACCGCGAAAATCGATTATCCAAATTCAAAAGTATAAAGTAGTTGTTCTTTCATGGACAATAATTACTCTTTTATGGACTATTTGTCAATTAATTTTCCATACCTTAACTTTTCCCTAAAAACACAAAATAATCACTCTCTCTCTAATTCTCTTCCTCACAAATTAATCAAATCCGTCAAATTACTCAATTATGAACGTTAATTCTCACGTCGATCAAGTAATAATTCTAATTTATTAACATTATTAACTATGTTATATCAAATTAGGGGAATTCGATTAATTTAGACTAATGAAATTAGGGTTTGAATAAGTTATAATGTCGTGTATCATTGATTCACAGATGAATACTTAATATAATGTTTTTGGACTTCAAATGCTCCACAATCCGCACCATTGTCTTCTCTTGTGTATTCCTTTATCTTTCCAGCAATCTACACTTTATTGCAAAAATTATTATAATTTTAAGTCCATTATTCGAGAATTATTGTTCACCAAACTCTTTGGATATACTTTCATATTCAGTGGAGATGGGGGTATATGATACATTGATCACCCAATTTAGTGTTAATTATATATCGTATACAACTATGCAAATGATAGTAACAATTAGGCTGGTGAAGGGTGTGTGTAGTATTGTCAGTGCGGCTGGTCCGGCCCAATGGTGTCTTCGGTGTAGGGGTCCGGTGGTATCATAGGTGAGGGGATGGGAGGCGATGGTGGCAGAGGCTGATGGTTTGCAGGACGGAGTTGAGAGGATTTATTGATTATGAAACAAATGGAAAATTATAGAATAGAAATGACAAGGATATAATGGTCATTCATGTCCATGATTGAGTAAATCATGTACACGAATGAGCATGACCCTTTGTTTACCTTTTTTTTTCGAGGGAAAAAATCCCGAAGGGCATTACTTCAATAAAGATAAATCGAACAAAACAACAGAATTCGCAGATGGTGGTAGCACATCTGACCACACTACCTTGCTATCCACCCTAGGCACTACATGAGCCACACAATTGTTTACACAGCTCGTATGCGACCAAAAAACCGACTGAAAATTGTTACAAAGCACAAAAACATCATCAATGTTCAGCGAGAAGATATTTTGTCCCTTATTCTTCCCATTCAGCGCATCAACGACCTACAAACAATCGCTCTCCACAACCACAAGCTAGTGTCCTCTCGTCAGCGCTTCCTGGAGACCATCCAAAACCGCAACCGCCTTCGCAATACCAGGCTCCTACGTCACTTCTTTAGCAATCGACAATCCCTACAAAACTGCACCATGCTCATCCCTACACACCGCCCCTGTACCCACCCCATCTCCTTCCTTCACTCCGACATCAACATTTACCTTCACCAAACCCGCTCCGGCCGGCCTCCATCCCTTCTGTTCCTGCCCAGCCACATTTCCACGTAATAATTTTATTTTATATATAGTTTAACTCCCTATTTTAACTCGGTTTTATTTGATTATTGCACTTCTATAAGTGTATTTGTGAGTTAATTCCGTGTTCTAAGTGTTTTTGCTTGTATTCATTGTATTTTCTAGGAAATGAAGCATTCGGTAGCCTTTTCCCGTCAAGTCAGCAAGCACTAAAGTTCACAAGGCTAAAAGAAACGAGACTTGACCATGGATGGGTGGGAAATTCCAAGCATGGAAATCCCGAGCATGAAGAAACCAACTTTGGTTGGTGGAGAAGTAAACAAATGAAGCCCATAAAGATATAGAAGCAAAGCTTAGGATCCTCTTTTGTGCACTAAATCGGAGAAATTAAGAGGCATTAAGACGGGTCATTAGATTCCCTATACCAATTAATCAACATATAAATGACAAATCTCGAATCACCACGACCCCCATCGGGGTTGGGTGTCCCCGATCGGGGTTACCCCTCTTTGAGTTTTTTACGTTTCACCCCTTATTCTTATATAAGGGGTGTTGAATCCGTCATTTATCGCACTGCTTTTACACCACTTACACACTTTTTCATATGTTTTAGTCTTAACTTTTAGAATAAAATTTAAATTTCCTTTAATTTTCTTTAGTTGTTACAAACATTACTTTTAAGCATTTCAAGTTGTAATACAAATTACATTTCAAGTTATTTCCATTTACTACCTTGTTCTTCATTTATATGTTCCATTTCTATTGTTAAGATAATTCTTTATCTAGTACTTATATTATTCCATTACCATCATGTTTATTACATCATATGTTATTAGTTTAATTTTTAATATGTGTGAGTAGTTTATTTGTCTAGGGATTAGGGGTGTGACACCCCCCATACTCCAAGTGCCTTACTAGGACCACTTAAGGTATGAGAACGTCACCATCTCGGTTACCCGAGGCAATGATAATCAAATGGACAATAACGAAATGTACTTTAATAATAATAAAGTTTAAAGCGATACAATCAAATCCGATCCAAAACTGATAAAAGAAAACACAAAGGTTCTCAAATGTTAAACCAACTAGCTAAAGAACAACGTTTGACACAGCGGAAGACTTCTAAAACAGCTCGTGATGACTCAACCCAGCTATCCATTCGCATCAACCATATTTGCTCAATAATCGCCACCACCCCGGATGGATCATCACGATTTTAAAACATTTAAACGGGTCGATCATCGATTACACAAAACAAGCGGTACCAACGAAAAAAGATGTACAAACACTCAAACAGTACAACACAATCTCCACAACTCCATCTCCTCTCCACACATCTGACTACACACCGAAGTGTGTAGCCCTGTCAGAGCACCCATCGCAACAGGTACTCCTCGCCGCCAGTGGGAGACCGCAGCCGTTCCCACCTAAGCCCCGCTCATTTCCATCGAGCGATAAACCCATGTTCATTAATGTGCACATCTCTTCTATGGCGGGTTCCACATAAAGCGAATCAAAGACGTGACGCCACTCCCGCAAGTGACTCCACTCAGCCAAGGACGCACCCCGAAGATCACAGACAGTTATACAACCAATCAACATTATACTATCAACAATCACCAAAACCAATCCAATACCGATATGAGATACAACAACAACAACAACAACAACAACATTATGTAACCAATACTGAGTAAGGAAATCCTACCTGGAAAACAATCATCAAGATCGTCGCAATCAGCTAATTAACATCGTCCTTCCCTGAAATTATTTCCTATCAAACATACAATCATACAATCATAATCTAACATCAACAATACTCCCCAAAACCCCCAAATTACCCAATTAGGGTTTCAACCAACTTTAACAAAACATTATAAAAATTATATAAAAAGCTTACCCTCGACACAAGGATCACAACGGCGTAAAGAACAAGATGATCCGACACTCCTAGACTTGGAGATTTGTTATCAATGCGAGGAACACACTTACGTAACTTCTTTTTTTCTCAAAAGGGGTTTTTAGAATGATAAAAGAGATTAAGAAAGATGACGGAGGCTTTATATATTAATCCCGCATTATTAACAAAACCCGTCAAAATCACCCGTAAAACACACTTACTCGATCGAGTAAGTCACTTACTCGATCGAGTGCCAAACACATTGTTACCAGAATCATGATTCGATCCTATGATTCTACGATTTTACGATCCAAAAATGCTTGTCCGATCCCGGATCCTACGATTCTATCATGTTTGTAGAATCTTACGATGCTATTTATTTGAAATTTTCTAGAGGTAGGATCATAATACGATTCTACGATCTTACGATCCTACGATCCGACTCCATAGTAAGCATATTAAAATAAATTTTTATATAACGACATCGTAAAATCCAAATTTCATGTCATCTGTAGAAACATGTTCATGAAATGATACTAAACTCCTTAATTATCAATATTTTGGGTATAAATAAGTGTTTTGATCTTCAATTATATATTTTTACCACATAAAAAACTATATTTAGTGAATTTGTAGAATCTTACGGTTCTACGATCCGATTCTACCGATTCGATCGTACCCTCCCCATCGATTCAAAGTAGATTCCCGATCCTGACAACATTGGCCACACATACTCGATCGAGTACCCATCAAACATAACATTGTTTTGTAAAACAACTTACTTACTCGACAAAGTAAGCCCACTCGATAGAGTACCCAAAGACATAGAAAACCGTAGTATTACAATCTTCCCTCCTTAAAAAGGAACTTCGTCCCCTAAGTTCAACCCATACATAAAAATAAACATACTAACTCGATTAAGACACAACAACGCAACTACGAACTCAAAACAAAACCCCAACCTATAAAACATGAATTTTTAACACTAATTCCACCAACTATGTCTACCTCCACAACACGGCTCACGGTATCGTATCAACTACATCATAGTCTCTCTCGACACCAACTCCAAACACTACCAACTATTATCCACAAACGTTGATAGCTCCATAACATATTATCCACTAGAAAATGCGATATCAAGACACTCATAACATCAAACGGAATGTTACAAGGGGAGCCATGCATAAATAGTACTTGTAAATTTTGAATTAGGATGCTATGATATCGATTAAAAGTTTCTATCACATGCTTGTATTGTTTGTTAGTCTTTGATAATTGATCATTATCTTAGATTAAATTTGTTACTTCACTTTTAAAAGTCGAGAGGCACGAAATTGAATTAGACTAAGTATGTTTTATTAGACCGGTCTAGTAGTAGAGAGAGCTCGCTAGAACCCGTTATATGATTGACAATAAGGCTGAGAGGTGGTTGTCTTTAAGCCTAAACAATTATCGTTATTAAGAATTCCTAGTTTGGCATGAGCATTTACATAATTGCATGTGTTACCCGATTCCCCTGGACTCCTCTTTATTATTGTTTTCTTCCATTATGTTATCATTGTTTCTAAAACCAAAACAAACACCCAATCGTTAATCAACCTTGATAAAATCCGCTCCATGACAACTTGTTTAGTAACTCCCGTCTCCTTGTGTTCGACCCCTACTATTACATTCATTTGTTACTAGAGTAGTTGTCTTTGTTAGGTGTGCGATAGCCTATCACCACGCCCGTTCCCACCCCGCCTCTTCCCACCAGCCTCACCAACCACCACGTCCTTTACCCTTTTAACCACCCACTTCGGATCCACCCCCACCCCTTCGAAAGCTACTTTGTTACGGTGTTCCCGTAGCGCCCAACACCCCATCATAAATAGCCAACACTCCACAACAGCCAACTCTCTCCACCGATGCTCAATCCACTCCCTACGCCCTCCTCCTCACAACTCAACCCCAAGCCATCCCACACCCACTTAGCCACTCCATAATCCCGAAACAAGTGAAGACAAGACTCATTAAAGGCAAAACATAAATAACATGAAGAGGACTCACCTTTAACTCAAGTAGCAATGTTGTCCGTTGTTGTCAGTGCTTCAATACACAATTGCCGGAAGAAAAGCTTGACACGAGGTCACACAAGAACTTTCCAAAGACGATTCCAAAGCCATCTCTCCTTCTCCCACCCACTCCTATCATTCATCTCACCTGCCAGAGCCACATACTGAGACTGAATTATAGGCTGGTGGTGGGTGATGGTGGTTGCATGGTTGGTGACAAAACTGACAAGTACTGTTGATGGATGAGGAGGATAAAGTAAGCTAAAAGAAAAAAAATGAGACTAGTTGATAAAGGTGGTTTACCAGATTTTACAAGTTAAGAATGACTCAAGTGTAGTATGCGAAAAAGAGAGTAAGAGTAATGTTTATTTTGAGTTAAATTGAAGTTCTGATTATTAGGAGAAGATGACTAATAGTTTGGACTTTGGATTATTTCTATTAAACAACCCAATTTTGTAAAGGGACTAGAACCACAGCTCGAAGTACATTGACATGCACAATCGAACCTATATCCATGCCTAAATGGTTTGCTTTAGGTTTAACAAATTTAAAAATATTTCCTCATATTCACTTTTTTTTTGTTCTTGTACACAAGAATTAATGAATGGAATTAAAAAAATGAATAAAGGTACCAAATGGACCAAGGAGATTGTGGAGAGAAATGTAGTGGATCAATGAGGAGGCTGGGTTAATGAGTGACAATTGGTGTAAAACACAAAAATAGACAAGGACCATTTGGTCATCTTTGCAACTAAAAAATTTCAAAAAAAAAAGGGAAGAAAACATGAACAAACAGAATAAGAAAAAAGGGAATAAATGAGTGAATTGAAGAGAGAATGTCTTAAAAAAATAAATAAATAGTTTTAATGAATTACTAATAGTTCATATCTAAGGGCCATATTTTTTTAAGTGCCACATCAACACACATTATCAGTTATGGAGAATTTTTTTATTAATCCTCAATGTAAAAAGTTTCATACTTTCATTGTGAACCTTTTTTTTTTTCCTCACATAAAATCAGCTTTTTAAACAAGAAAACAATTTCATATAAGAAGCTTCATACTCCCTTCCGGTTAGGGATGACAGTGGGTCGGGAACCCGACCCAGACCCTGAGGGTCGGGTATGGGTCTTATTTTTTCAGACCCAATGGGTGTGGGGCGGGTATGGGTCTTAAGAAAATATTTCGGGTCCAGGTCCGGGTCTAAGTTATGAGACCCATACCCGACCCTTAGACCCTTTATTAAAAAAAAAAAATAAATCAAAATCACAACTTTTCTGAATTCATACTGGACCGTAGAAACAAAGTAACTAAAGTCTATTTCTCTTCCCTCATCTCATAAAGTGATAAAACCCGACCAAACTCTTTTGACAATACCACCGCTCCACCACTTACACAAGGAAACCACCACCACAGCACTGATACGCTACTGGCAACCACCCCTCTAATAGGCGGCGACCGAGAACCACCATTAACGGCAGCCAGCGAAGGTTAGATGGAGACGGCTATCAAGTACGATATTGATTTTAGGGTTCCGAGTTCGATTCTTTCAGATGTATTTGAAGGTAAAATTAATTTAGGTCTTCTTTGTCTTTCTTAATCTCTTTGGTATGTATATTGGATTTGGTAGTATACAATAGAGATTAATAAACTCATAATGTTAAAGTAGTATAATTTTTTTTTTTAATATTATAGACCCCATACCAATTAATCCTATTATTAAAGTGTGGTTTAAACTCGGACCACGGTAGACCAGACCACCCTTACCCATAGGGTCCAGGTATGGGTCCTCAAATTTTAGAGCCTTGTGGGTTTGGGTCGGGTACGGGTCCAAAGGGAAAATCTCGGGTCCGGGTCTGGATGGACCCTACCCAGACCCTACCCATTGCCATCCCTACTCCTTTTATATATTGTTCTATTTGATATGAAAGACAATATTTAAGGAAAAATATTAAAATAGGAGTAAAAAAGTTGTGTGAGGTTGATGATAGGAGAGAGAGAGATGAATTATTAGTAGTTAAATAAAGAATTGTGAGGCCAAAACATAAAAGAAAGTAATAAAATAGGAGTAAAAGAGTTGTGTGGGGTTTGATGATAGGAGAGAGGAAGGAATAAAATAAGAGTAAAAGTTTCTAAAAATAGAAAGGGGAACATTAGTTGAATAATCCGTTTTGGGAAAGAGGGAACATTATAGTGACTGGGAGGGAGAGTATGATATTGTCCTAAATAGATAGAATACTAATAATCGAGGTTTACCCTCTCTTATTATTCCCTTCTATTTAAAGAGAATTTAAGGAAAGAAAATAAATTAGTGGCTAATCTTACCATTGGCATTCACAAAAGTTTGAGAGCAGCTCCACCACAAAAGGAAAAAAAAAAAAAAAATGTAGAGCGTTTATCCAAAAGGCATCCTACTGATACTGCCCCTCATAACCACTTGATCCTTGTTCATGCTTAGCTTGCTACTGCTGCTGCCTGCTGCCATCTTAATTCTATTTCTATTCCAGGTAAAAATTACTTTTCAATTATTCTTCGTTGTTTTTCAATGCTTTTAGGTTGCTGCCTTTTGTCCTGCCCCATTGACATCCCTAGATCAAGCCTAATTTGTAATCTTTGTTACAGTCTTTACAGCAGCACGACTAATTAATTTGTAAGCCATGGCAACGGCCGCAAGCAATGTGCATCTCTACCAAACCATGAACACCCTCAGTCGTTGGTCCTTGATCAAACCTGTATCCTCTGCTAAACTTCACTTTCCAATACCAACACCACATGTAACCCTCATTTCCAATACCAACACCTCCTTCAGGTTTCTCCATCTCAAAGCCGCTGCTGCTGCTGCCGCTTCTGATGAAGAAAATTCAGATGAAGAGACTTACGAAGAATATGAAGTTGAAATTGAACAGCCTTACGGATTGAGGTTTGCCAAAGGCAGAGACGGAGGTACTTATATAGATGCCATCGCCCCTGGGCTATCCGCGGATAGGACCGGCAAATTTACGGTGGGTGACAAGGTTATTGCGACGAGCGCCGTGTTTGGAACTGAATTATGGCCTGCTGCTGAATACGGGAGAACTATGTACACCATTCGCCAGAGGATTGGTCCTCTTTATATGAAAATGCAGAAGCGATTTGGCAACCTTGATTATGGCTCTGGAGGCCAGCTTTCCGAAAAGGAAATCATCCGAGCCGAGAGGAATTCCGGTTTCATTTCTAATCGTGTCCGAGAGATTCAAGTCAGTTGTTTTCTTTCTTTTCTTTTCAAATTTTCATTATTAATAAATAAATCTATCTATCTATAGAAATTACTAACAGTAGAGAGTTTGTTATAATAATATGTAGCTCCAAAATTACCAGAGGAAAATGGAACAGAAAAAAGGGAGGGAAAAAGACCTTGTGGAAGGCCTACAGCTATACAAGTCAGTACTACCCTGCCAATGCCCACAATATACTATAATTAATTAATTAATTAATTAATTTGATTTGTTTTAATAAAAGGGCGGGGAAGTATGAGGAAGCACGGGAGAAGTTCGAGTCGGTACTGGGATCAATGCCTACCCCTGATGAAGCATCAGTGGCCAGTTACAATGTGGCTTGTTGTTATTCCAAGCTTAATCAGGTAGCTTGCTTTTATATTAGTATTACATTTCTACTTTGGGTAGATAAGATTATTTATTACTCTGCAATATGACTGACTGACTCACTGACTGGCAGATTCAAGCTAGCTTATCAGCTCTTGAAGATGCTTTGAAACAAGGATATGAAGACTTCAAGGTACTTACTTGCATTTCCATTTCCATTTCCATTTCCATTTCCTACTACTACGGATACTAGTATTAATTACTACAATTGCTTGCTTACTGGTGGAGTATATATTTGTAATGTACATACAGAGAATCCGAAGTGACCCAGATCTCGCAAACCTTAGGACATCTCCCGACTTTGAGACACTCATGAAAAGATTTGATGAATCCTTCATCAACGAGAGTGCCGTCAATGCTATTAAATCTCTCTTTGGTCTTTTCAAAAACTAACCTCCGATATCATTCATCAATCATCACTTCTTCTTCTATTCATTTTTTTGTATTCCTATGCTCCACTCATCACTATATTCTATGCTCAAAACACAGAGTATTTTTGTGTACAGATCAATTCACAACTTGTATTCAGGCTCTCAAACTTGTACTGTATGTAAACTCAGTGCATTATTCCAGCACATGTAAGAAGTGAAGGTTCCATCGTTCAGCTCAGAAATAATTAGAAATAATTAAAAAAACTGGGTATGTATGTATGTATGTATGTATGTATGTATGTGTATGTATGTATGTGTGTATGTAGGCAAGAAAAAGCATCCCAAAGGCTACAAAATAAAATGAATCTTCCTGGATCAGATTATCTATAATTTCTAAATGACATAATATGCCAGACGGCCACCTGACTCAACTCGTTTGCTCTTTCATTTCTCAGAATTCTCACTTTCATCTCTATTAATTACTCCGAATGTAGTTAGCTATTCTGAAGTTGATGCGTCTGTAACTTGTATTAACGCTCCATTCCAAATGATACATCTGACTATGGACATTACTATAAATTTTTTAGGAAGAGATATTGGGACCCATTTACAGAATACTTGAAGCATGATAATGTGAGGGTGGTGCGAGGGTGGGCGTTAAAGGGTTGAGACCTGGAGCAATTTGCGATGGGGTGTTGCTCTTTCACATACGTCTTTTACTCTTTCACATACTTTTTTTCATAAAGTTTCCATCCTCTACCCTTTTCCTAAATCTAAACAAAATAGGTTTTTTTATATACCATTTTCCCTAAAATTAAAACCTAATTCTTCCAAAACTTGAACAATGGATTACAATTCTTCAAATTCTTCAATCAATGAATACTAATTTGTTTAGCAATTATTAAAAACGTGTTTATTGTTTATTAATTATTTTGTCTTAAAATTAGGGTTTATAATTACACTAAAAGTTCTTCTATTATGTTTGATGGACTATGGTGTTCGGGGCAGGGGCATGGTGGACGACGGTGGTCGGAGCAGGACTCATTGTGGATTGTTAGTTTTTGTATGTAGAAAGTTTGAATTTTGAACCTTTTCCATTATTTCGTGTCTTCAAGTACTCACTAATTCTGAGACAGTGAGTTGGCTTAACTACGCAGTTGAGAAATGTGGCCCATTTGTGTCGAGCCATTAGTATCCCAGAGAATATTTCTTGCCATCATACCGTGGTTCTTGGAGAAGTACAAGCCATGGACTGTTGTATGCCTCCGTAACGATTGAGTAGTTGTAATTTACGTCACTTGTGTTTTTCTGAGCAAATTGGGGAGTGTCGGCAGTCGGAGGGGTGGCTGGCCGAGGTCCGGCAGGTGTGGGGTCGGCCAGAGTAATAGGTTTTCGGCGATGTGGTAGTTAATGGAGGTGTGTGGTGGTTAATGGACATGAATGGTGGTGATTTAATGGTGAAGGGAGGATTATGAAAGGGAGGAAAAAAATTGATTGGGTAAAGTAAGAAAGAAATGAGAAGGGTAATATTGTAAACTACGTATGTGAAAGAGTAGAAGGCGTATGTGAAAAAGCAATACCGTTTGCGATGAAGTTGTGAAATAGAACAAAATAATAATTTTCCTAATACATTTGCAATGCAAAACCCAAATGAATAGAAATTGAGTGGAATGGAGGGACAATATATAAGTTTTCATTTACAATTTACCCAAAAACGAATAATATAAATTGGATGGCGACTCTATCATAACATAGACAGTACGTAGAGCTCCTTGGTTCATCATATACACATCGATCATACTTCAGTCGGGAATGATTTTCTAGTTCCGTATGATTTTAAGAAGCTCAATATCAAATAACAGTGTCTTGTCTATCAATCCTTGGTTCCTCAACACAAAATCCAACGCCCTTTGTCCCTGCAGAGAGAAATGCGTCAACAATTTCAAACAAGGACGTGCAAAGGTAATCAAAGAACGGTAAATCTCAACAATACCGAAAACGTAGCTGGCCTAGGTCCCTTCTTGTTGTAATCATTTTCAGGGTATCCCAATTCCGGGGGCACTACAATCCTGCAAAATCGCAAAGTCGAACAAATACTAGCTAAGACACTAGACCAAGTCTACTGGCAGATCTTTGATTTTTTGTCTACTTACATAGTCACAGTGTGGCAAATTTAATGGGACATGACTCACGTCCCATTAAATTTGCCAATGAACATGAGACAACCGTTCCCTTTAGTTAATACTCCTCCTAAATTAAAACATTACTTGACACTGTGATATAGTATACAATTAGTCTTGCTGAAGACGGGTCGGAGCAAGTGACAGGTAATGCCACTCACAAAACGGATAGGGGGGACAATGTGGGGGCACCCCCATGTGCTTCCCTCTCTCCTCTATTTGGGTCATTTGTGAGAGAAAATGGTATGCGTCACTCCAAAGTGACGGATACGTGCCGTCACAAATGAGATTTTGTGTATAGTATAAGGCCTATGGAAAGATAATCGTACAAAAAGTGGTGGAGCCAGTCTCAATTTCAAGAGGGTCAAAATAATTGAAAAAAAAAAAACAAAGCGAAATGCATACCACAATCCTTGAACTTTGCCCATTACAGCGAAATACTAACACCTCACCATCGATGCCACAACATCATCTTTATTTCTTAAATTATTAGGGCTCGTTTGGGATGGGATAACTGTAAAGTAATAGAGAGCTTAAATAAACTAAAAAATGAAGGAAAGTGATGGTGGTTGGGAGATAGAAATGGGCGAAGATGTTTAGATATTAACAAAAAAGTCGATTAATAACAACATTTTTTGTTGATACGTAAACAATATAGTATTAGTTCTAAAACTTTTATGGTTTAATCAACTAAAATAGTCCTCCGAGTTCACCCGGTTCAACGTTCTTCAGCTTTCTTCTTCCAAGTTCCTACGGGTATTAATACCCCTTTGTAATTTTTGAGGATCTCTCTCACATTAGGAATAACCCTTGATCTAGTTTAGTCTTTAGCTTAGCTTTAATCATGTAATAGTTAGTCTATTTATGTTAAAGTTCATCTTTTGGTTTAGTTCAAGTTCCCTCCTCTTGCATTCAACTTCTTTTTATTGGTAAAGATCTCATCTTTCCCTTTTAGTTTCATTGTTCCTTGTTAATTATCTAAAAGTTTTAATCTTTATTGCTTTACTTTGCTTTTAAGCATGTTTGAAATAGTTATTAAAGTATTTAGTGTTAATTTAATTATGTCTAGTGAGTTGTCTAATCTTGGGTCTCAGGGGGATTATGATGGTTAAAATGGATGGTCTTGGTTGATTGCCTTTAGGTTTGATTATGAATTGATTACCCATAAGCATAAACCACATGTAGTGTTTGAATTGCTTGACTCGTCTTGCTATTCGATTATCTCTTATATCATTGGTTTTGAGTGTATCAACACTTACCCTTGTTACAAAATCATGGTGCTTGGTAGATTAACTTTGTTAAGTTATGAGAGCCCTAGTCTAGGGAGTCACCATTCATCATTTGAACCTAGACCTGTCAAATGGGCCGGGCGGGTCAGGTCATACGGGCCGGGTCAAATATATGTCGGGTCACGGGTACGGTTAGGGTCAGAATACGGGTCAAGAAATAATTTTTAACGATTTTTTTAATCAAAGAAATATTTTTTAAAAATGTGAAACATATTTAAAATTAATATTTTAACCATATTCAATGTTTACATTAATTATATTGACATAATTATTAAAATAAATTATTTTTACTAATTATTTTATTATTAAATATTATAAAAGTTAAAAAAAAATAACTTTCTAATCGTTTTTGTAATTTTAAGTAATAAAAAAAATAATCTTTTAACTATTTTTTCAAATATAATATTTGACCCAACGGGTTGACCCGTTCGGGTCGGGTCTCGACCCTAAAATAAGGTCATTTTGGGTTTGGGTCAAACGGGTCGCCGGATCGAAATTTACGGATCTTGACCCTGAAAAACGGGTCGGGTTAGTACCCAAGTTTCCTCCCTTAACTTATCTTTTCTCTATCTTAGTTATTTTGCTTTATTTTATTTTCTTAGTTCAGTTCAAACTCACACCCAAAACAAGCAAGTTTAGACAACCTTACAATCATCTCCCTTCTCATCTCCTTTCCCCGGGGATCGATACCGTACTTCCCTAGCTACTAGCTTAGGTTGTTTGGTTATAAACGTTTTCTTAATGTGGCGATATGACTTAGCACTGTCAATGTTACATCAATCGTTAAGTTTTTTCATTTGTTTCGTTTTATCTCATCATGTAAAAATAGTGACATAACTCACACAAGCCTAGGCCGCACCCATGGGAGTTTGCTTCATGAGCCCAAAAGAGATTTCATCCAAAATCAACGGCTACACAAGGATAAGCTCCAATGGCTTGTAAAGTAATTAATTCTCATTTTTCTTCGATCTGAGATACTCACATGTAACATTTATATGGGTTGAAGCTCTTCCTCACAAACCCCTTCACATGCGGACCACAAATAATTTTGGAATTTAAGGCTCGGAGGTTCTGGTGGTTTATTATAAAACCTATAAATTTACCTTGACTTTGTATTATGTTTCGCTCTCCCTTTTCTTTTTCATTTTTCCCTTTTCTTTTTTTTTTCGCATTTTGAGGTGTGCGTCACCCATGGACGGCTCTAAAGGATGATTCATGTCAGCTCACCCCAAATCATTTTGGGATTAAGGCTCTGATGTTGATGTTGATGTTGATGTTGATGTTGATGTATGTTCTGGTGGTTTATAATCACGGGCAGGTTCAATGTGCCTCTTTCCTCACAAACCCCTGGTAGCTGCAGTTATATATCCGCTTTTAATGTGTAGATTGCTCCTTCAATTTCCTTCTTAAGTCATCCATTTATTGCTCCATAAACTTCGTTTTATACTCCATGATATTTCAACGTCTAGTTGATGTGTTATAATGGTGGTTTCAAGCTTTCGTGGTTATTTAATAGCAGAAAGGTAGGCTATTCAAAGATCCAAGAAAGATGTATCAATGGCAAAAGGAAAGATACTAGGACCAAGCTTCTACTACCAATTGTCAGAATCGAGGGTAGAATCCGGAAGGGAAGTTATGAATTGGAACAATCACAAAAATCCCACAAAGAAAAAAGATTTGGGATGATTGCTTGTATTATTTGTGCTAAAGCTGAAATACTATAAAGGTAACCTAAGGCTCTACAGAGAAAATGAAAGGCGAGTTCTGTAATGTTGCTGCAACTGTATTTCTGCAACTACACCAAACAATCTGACAAACTCTGTAACAAACTAACACAGCTTACCAACTGCCCACTTCACTTGGCAGCTCCAGCTTCGGCCTATTTAATTCATCACGTATTATACTTTTTTCTACAAGTTTTTATATTAATTCAACCCTTATACGATACTTGCAAAAAAAATAAACATAAAATCACATCAAAAATATCAATGAGAAGAAATAATTAATTTTCATATAGCAACTCATATTGTCATCTATGAAACATTTATTATCACAGAACCGCACAGAAAATAAAGGATAATTCCATTCAAAACATAGTAGAACATAATTCAGAGGAGAATAGAACAGAGAAGAACGAGGAGAAAAATAATGGCCAGAGAAAAGGAGAGAAAATTTACCAATGGACAGTAGAAGCAGGTAAAAGGAAAAGTTTAGAGAAAAAATAAAACTGGAATAGATACGGTTCAGAATGTTTTTTTTTGTCTAAATCAAGTTGAGTGGTGCCTTACAACAAGTAAGCACACCCCACAGTAACTTGTGTATAAGGGCCAAATGCACAGCCAGTGTTATATGGCTTGTAGTTTATTGTTGGATGAAATAGCTGCCCATAAATCATTAGGGCAATATGCACAGCCAGTGTAATAACTTATATGGTTCGTAGTTTATTATTGGATGAAATAGCCTTCTCTTCTAAACTAAGTTCGAATAACGTGTACTTCTGAATTAATTCATTTTCAGATGGAATAGAAACATCATCATCGAAACAACAACATCAGAGCCTTAGTCCCAAAATGATTTATGGTCGGCTAGATGAAATAGAAAGTAATAAAAACAATATATTCAAATTCAGATCAGGCCTACTCACCAGTCACCTACTGGTACCACCGTACCAAACTCCCACCTCTTTTAAAGAAAAATATTCACAAAGAAACAAGGTAAGTTTTTTTTTTGTAACACCTATCTGTACATTTTCTCTTCTATTAAAAGCAAGAAAAAAAATCAAATTTTCCTATTCCCCAAAAGTTTAGCACTTTTTTTTAATAAAAATAAAATAACTACACACAACCTCATCTTCTTGTACTTCTTAACCCATGGCTCCCAAGCTTCCATTGTTTTCTTTCAAGTGCGTCCCCATTTCTAGGTACTTCTATTCTCTTCATCCGCTCCGTAACACAACATTACACCTGCTCAGGAGTTCGCTGACTACACCGTTTTAGGTAGCGAACTCCGGCTACCTAGGCAGCGAATGAATCCCATTCCGCTATGGATGAGCCAGATAGAAGTTTGCACTAACGAACTTTCAACCACGTCCTGATGCGAGCGACTCGTAGCGCCTCCAGCTACTTGTTGGCTGGGTGGGGTGGGGTGGGGAGAGCACAATAAACCTCAAATTCTCACTCAGCCTTACAATCTTCTCCAAGGTTTTTCCAATCTAACAAACCAGCCATGGGAATGGGAAGGAAGTTTACAATTCAAAATATGTCCCATGAAGCTGACTTTGCCAAAGCTTCCTTGCTAACTTAAACGCCAAAGCGACATAAGGTATATAATTCTTATCTTATCCACCATGCTACATTCTGCAAGTATACTTTAATCATTCCAAATTCTTATCTTTCCCCACATATTTTCATCTAATCCCACAAATCAATTTTCATCCTCCACTTTTCTGCACGGGTATTAGGAATAAACCAAACTTATTTATTAGATCAATGAGCCCACTAATACACCACCACCACTACCACTACACTTTCTGCCAGCGACAATAACATATTTAGACTAGAAATGGATAGACAAATGCTTTTCTGAATAGATGGAGTATACATTATATCAACGTATGCTAGACGTAATAACATCCAAACTGAGTGATACACGTTGTACCTTCTGTTTGCAGTATGAAAAGCACAAAGTACCTTCTGATTCCACCCAGAGACATTCCTATGACAGCCTCCTCAAATGCTGGAATGACCTGCATAGAGACATGGATCACTTTACAATGTTTTAGCTTCAGACAAGATTTTTAGTACATCTAAGCATAGAAAACTTAAAAGAGGAGGAATGATGGCTGACCATTTTACGATATTTACTACTCCGTATCATACTCCCTCCATCTCATTTTCATTGTCCCATCTTCCCTCTTAGTTCACACCAAATTAATTAGGGTGATGTTCTTTCATGTACACAAATTACTCTTTCATATACAACTATGACTCTTTTACCCCTCTCATTTTTACATCTCATTCACTCCATCAATTTTTTTTCCTCGCCGTTCAACTTAAGAAAAAATAAACCACCAATTAGGACCCCCACCACCGCTAGCTGTGAGTTCCTCCACCACCACCGCACACGACCAAAACACAGCCGCGTCACCCACATCAGTCACCCACCACCCACAGAAACCAAATCACGGTCACCAGAGTGAATTGTTTGTTTGATCTTTCAAAACCCCAATTAATGGTAAAACAATTTAAATGAGTAAAATTTTTCAAAGAATAATGTAATTGATGATAATTGTCCATATTTCCAATGGAGTCAAAGACTCATAACACTTTGGTTATGGATTATGATGGAGTAAATCAAAATGACTCATTAAAGTACTGCGCTTGTTTCTCTTGTGAAGTAGCGGTCATTCAATGCAGTTGTCTACGCAATTTTCATCTTGGGTCATTCGGGAACTTTGTGCCGTTGGCACAAGGGTAAGACTACGTACATCTGACTCCTCCTTCCGCCGCAATTTGCGAGTGAATAATGTTATTGTAATGTAATTGATGATAAAAACAAATTTGTATTTCCAAATAACATTTTGGGCAACAACGCCCTTTTTAGGAGTTTTCAAATCGGCTAACATGTAAAAGAGTACAAGTTAGGAATATTGAGGAAAAGAAATATCATATTTAAACATCTAGTAAAAGAAAAAGATATGGAAAGTGTGTACTACTTAGCCATGTTAGGTGAGCCTTGTCTACAAGGCACGCCTAAGACAGGCTTTCTTTCCAACATCCACCATATTGCCCATGAATATCCTATAGTTCCACCAATGCCTGCTTATTTTGATGTTATTATTCATAATAGGGTGTGCATTTTAATGTTTGTGAACATTTTTAGTGTCGTCTTTGTTGGAGTAAGTGTCCCCGACAATAATGCGATCACATTGTCAATCACATGTTTAAATCTCATATTAAGAATACATGAGGGAAAGTAATATTTTATTGTCAACTGATCCAACACATATCGGTAATGATTGGCTGACTAGAGTTTGACATTACTGTCGTACGACGGTGGTGATCAGTTGATCCCCTAAGGTCATGCCTCTATGGCAACGCTCTTAATTGATTATTTAATTAATCGTATTCCTTAAAATTGACAAACGATTTTGTGAGTAAAAATTACGCGTCTTATTGTAATTCGATTAAATAAGATTCGGTCTAAGTAATTAAATTGTTTTATTACTTAGATTTATTTATTGTTTATGAAACAATTGAAATAAGAATGAATGATTTATTATAAATACAAGTTGTTGTGATTTATAATTCCATGACCTATTTTAAGTATATGTAATTGTGAATTACTAGTTGATTTTGTATGTGACTTATTTTATTAATGTAATGATTTTTAAGAAGTTAAAAATGCATTATATTTCAACATGTCTTATATGTCACATGTGACAAATTGACAAAATAAAATGGTCACCCATTTTATAACAAATGGACCGAAAATTGGGAGCATTGGGGTTGTTGTTGTGTTGTTTATATAATATGCTAAAAACACAATAATGACCTAGTGCTTTAGGCTTGCATGCCTACTAGTCTTGTGAAGACAAATTGTGGGATTTAAAGTGCCCACATTGGGCACTCTACCACATACCCCAACCGGCTCCCCATGCCCCCTTTTAGAAGAGTTTTCTCTTCTAAAAAATTCATTCTAATACACTACATTATTATGTGATATTTTTTTAGTTGTTCTACTTTTATTCTCTCTAAGTTTTGTGAAAACTAAAGAGCAAAAACTCACAAAATTCATCTCTCTTGGCCGAAAATCCAAGAACAAAATAGATTATTTGTGTCAAATTTTAAGGTCCTTATACTTAATACTAGATCATATTAATATAAAGATTAAGAGTGATTGTCATGGCACAATCCTTGGGGAGAAGATTCTATCCTTGAATCTTGTTCATCCATTTTGGAAAACTCAAGAACAAGAGGAGGAAGGAGACCTCTCTTGTGCCCAAATAGCCGAAATTCAACAATGTAAGGAAGACGATTTCTTCTTACTAATTTTAAAGTTATGCATGCATAAGATCTACAAGTTTTATGACTAAACTTTAAACCACATATTTGATATGTAATTAAAATGAGATTTTGAAACCCAACAGTTTCAACAGGTGTAGTTTTAAAACTAGAGGAATGGCAAGCTTGAGTCTAAAAATATACTAGGATTTAGGACTTTAGGCTAAAATATAGTGCTTTATTGGTTGTATTTTATAGCATAGTGAATAGAATATCATCCAAAAAACAAATATAGTTATGCCGCAAAGACAACTTGTATTACCATTTTTGAGTTAACATATGGCAACTTTGAGTTCAATTTAAAATGCAAAGACAACCGATGGCAACTTTTAGTTCAATTTCTCCCCAAATACGTAGAGATACAATGTAAAATTATCAAGTGTGATTATTATACGCAAGTACTTTTTCTCGAGTAGTAAATTGGGTTGTGTTTTTTCGCATACAAACTTCACTCTTTCACATACATTTTTTACGAATTAAGCCTTGTCATATTTTCTCATCTTCCTTGCTCAAAATCAATTACGCAACTCCTTCCCTCCACACCCATCGATCTACCTCACCCTCCGACATATTCCGCCTCGGCCACTCTGCCAAAATAACCGTATAACGAAAAGGGGAAAAAAGGAAGAGAAGAATTGATAAGACGTGGCAGGGAAAGTGGGAAACAACTTCACGAACCACAGGGGCAAATTCATGTGAGTGACAGTGTGGAATTGGATAATAACTGTTGTATTCATTTTACCTCAACGTTTCTTGATTTGCTGCTCCAAAGTTTAATCATTTACCAAACAAATAAACTATGATAAATCAAATAAAACTCAAGATGAAAATAAACTATGATAAATCATTTACCAAACAAATAAACTATGTTAATTTCGGAATTAGGATCCATTATTGAAGTTAAAGAAACAATTAGATTACGTTTTTGGAAGAAAAAAGGTTGATATAGGAGTTAATTAGCTCAGTTTTAGCCTTTTAGGTAAGAAGGGTAATAGATGGAAAGTTAATGAAAAAGTGTGTAAAAAATTAAAATTCGTGTGTGAAAAAGTAATTTCGAATAGTTATCATATGACCCGTAAACCCGACCCGGTTATTTAGGATTAAAGACCCAAAGACCCGTAAATATTGACCCGCAAGGCCGCAACCCAAAATGATACCCGATCCGACCCGATGGATCAAAGATAAATCAAGAATATTATTAAAATATTAATAGTTGTATATTAGATTTGAAATAATAAATATAAAAATAATTATTGTAATATTTTTAATTAAAAATTTAATTTAAAAATCAATTTTATATCATTAAATAATAAAATAATTATTAAAATAAATTTAGTTCTATTAATGTCTTAATATAAGTATGACAAATAATGAATATATATAATCATATTATTAATATTAAATATGATTTAATTTTAAAACGTATGTTTTTTCGGCTGAAAATGATAAAATAAAAGACGTCATAAACTTTTTCCCTGACCCGTATTCTCCTAACCTGATCCGAGGCCCGTATGACTCGACCCGCCCGACCTGACAGGTCGTCACAAGATATTCATCTCATTCAACATCTATTTCATTATCAAAGTTAAATGGGAGTAATCAGCGATTTTTTGAACAGCAAAATATGGTGAATCCAATGCCAAGTGCATTAGAAAGGAAGTTGCGCAAACAGAAAAAGTTAAAAGGCAAAAATGAGACTCTAGAATAAGTATAGAAAATAGAAATCCATATTCAATACAGAATATAAAGGCTCTCACCTCATTCGATCCTATTCTGAATTTGAAAAACTCCTTGTCATCTCCCTGCATTATAGAAAGCCACAAACACATTGCACACTGACCATTCATTGCATGTTTCAAGAAAAATGAGGGCAAGAGAGCTTTTAGCAAAAACAAAGTCATACCTCAAAAGAACCACCCTTTGTCTTATTTCGAGCTTCAAATATACGACCATAATACCCTATGGTGTAACCAGCCCAATCCACCTGAAAGTTGCCATGATATGTTATCGTTCTCCTTGAATAAAAGAGAACCGCAAAAAAAAAAAGAAAAAAAAAAGTAAAAACAGCTAATGAGAAATTCAGAATGGCCCTAGTTGAAATTGGAATGGAGGGAGTATTAAACTATTGGTGTAACGTAGAAAGCATTCAAGTGCAATTTCAAAGAAAATGTTGTTGAAACTTGAAAGAGCTATGGAATAACAGCCAGAAACGTCTTGAATTCTTGATGTCCCAAAGCACATAAAATTAAGCCACTGATTCCAGTAGAAAACAAAAACAGCAGCAGACTCGACGACTTATAAAATCAAGCGTATATCAGTTCATGGAAAGCTTGTAACAAATTAGGCAAAACATGATAAGAATGATTTCAGATGGCAGATGAAATCTTACAAATGCATCAGGAATTAAAAAGTGAATGTGATGGATAGAGTCATAGGCATAAAGATTGTAAATGATGCAGAAGGTTGACCTACCACGACAATGTCCCCTATGTTTGGGTTAGGCCCGTTTCCCATTCTGAGATCCTGCATTAAGAAAGTAGAAAGGTTGATGAGAATGAGATAGAAGAAGGTACAAGGGTAATAAATACTCTGTAAAAGTTAAAAAGTGTAGGATAACCTTAAACTGAAGACCAGAAAGAGTTTGAGTGTAGTCAGGATATCGCATCTTGGTCTTGCCATAATCTTTTCCCCTAAGAGCTGGCACTGAAATTGAAATAAAAGACGTGAGAAAAATAGAAAAGAGCATGTGTGGGTGCATTAAGAAGAGACGAGAAGAGAAGAGAAGAGAAGCTCACTATCAGCAAATTGAGAGGCAGCAGCAGCGAAATGAGGCGAGACGAGGGAAGGTCCAGCAGTTAGTGTAAGAAATGAGACAATGAGTTGCCTACGATCAGTGGTAGTGGTGGTACCTGCTACCGGCACTGAATCTGAATGTTGGCTAAAAGTGGAGAATGAATTAGGGATTGTAAAAAAAAATAAAGGGAATGAGAAGAGGAAGTAAAGTGGTTGAGTCTCCTGTACAGTACCATCTCTGGAAGACAACAACAAAATAGAGTATTCCGTATCAGATTATAGCAGCAAGTAAAGCAAGGCAGAAGAACAACAGTAATTACTTATTTAAAGTGAAATACCGTTGCCAAACTGGAATAACAACACTTGATGCTTGAACTCCACATTACTGAACCACCTGACATTGCTAAAATCTCTAATTATAAAATCTAATTCAAAACACTTATTAGAGTAATGTACTCCGTAATTGATTTCAATTGAATAAATTAATGATGATGATGATGATGATGATGAAAGAGAAAGAGATACCTGTAATTGTTAAGCCGCTTGCTTCCGCTCGGCGCAGTGTGCAGCACCTCATATAACTTGTAAGCCGTATTTCCCACAAACACAAATACGTGGCCCTATCCAACTACCTACAGGCTACACCCTTTGTCACTCTAAGAATCTTGTTCTTGGCAATTTCTCATTTGTGGCGGATACTAAGAAGTTGTGGCTTTTTCACACAATTGCAAGTGGGACGGCAAGTGGGACAAAAATGGAGCGCCCCACTTGCATATTGTGAGTCAGTCATTATCCGTCATAAACAACACGCTTTGCTTGTTCTGTTAAAATGTTTTTGAGCTATTTAAATCTACTTATTGTAAAATGGTTATTTTAATACTAGTACTATTTTTACCCATTAATTTGGTTATTTTTATCCATTTTACAAAAGACTAACCGATTAAATGATAGGGAAAGCTTGCATTTTGGTATAGGTCTCGACTTTTAAGATATTTTTAAGATCCACCATCGAAGTTTTTTGTTTGTTGTACATATTCATAAAATATTTTTTTTGTGAAGGAACCAAAACCATAACTCAAACATACATCTATTTACATAACTCAAAAGTTTGCATCTACTAAGAGAATAAAAATTCTTTTAGTTTTCCCTCCAAAATGCACATATCTCAACAAGGAAACAAGTGAAACTTTCCTTTAATAAAATATTATTTTTTTTCCTTAAAATATCATCTTATATAATTAAACTCTAATCTTTTAATTAAATTCAAAATTTTGTTTTTTTTTCACTATAATAAAATAAAATTGATATTAAACTATACATTATAATAAATGAAATTGGTATTAAACTATACACTATACGTTGCGAAATTTTCATAATGCAAGGATTATTATTTTAGATAATAATTCGACACATACTTACTATTAGTTTCTTGACAAGAAATATTCATTAAAATAGTTGGAAAACATTTATAAAATGAAATCTGTAGTTTTATGGTAAAAAAAAAAAGTATTTTCATAAAAAATACACATTTCATAAATTTACTCAATATCTTTGATTAGTTTTACATTTCGGTTTTTTTTTATTTCATATCAAAATACAACTGAGTGAAATATTAAATATTATTGAGGTGTCGATTTAAAATATATAAATAATATCCTAAAAAATAAAAACTCTATCAATACCGCGGGATCTGTACTTGTTCTTAGAATATGTTAATTAACCAAATTTGAAATTTTGCTTTGTGAGGCAAACAAATCATGGTATGAAGATTTATTTTGTGAAAAAATCGCGACCATAACTCAAATATACATGGATTTGTATGACTTGAAACATTTTGCTAAGAGCTTTGTATCGGGATATTTTGAAAACTCAAATTTCAAGGTTTTATTTTGGGTCTTAATCACGATAAGATGAATATTTGTTCTGTGAATAGATATCATGACCATTTCTCACACTCGAACGCACATTGATATAAATATAAGTCGGAATATTTTTTCTGTGAATAGGAATCACAGGAGAAGTTCGGGTTGGTAGGGAATAGCCGAATAGGGATCAATGCCCACACCTGATGAAGCATGGGAAGGATTACAATGTGGCTTGCTGTACTATTTTTATCACTTTTGGTAGATACAAGTTGGCTAATCTGCCCCTGAAGATGCTCTGAAGCAAGGATATGTTTACATTGTCTACCACTAATACCTTCCTTGCGTTTCCCCAAATGCTTAGCACTACTACCATTATGTATGCACAGAGAATCCGGACAGATCCAGATCTGGCAAACCTCTACAGACTCCCAAGAGTCCAAGACCCTCCTGAAAAGATTTGATGAATCATTCATCGTTCATCATTCATCAAAGAGAATATCGTTAATGCTACTAAATGTCTCTTAGTCTCCTCAACAACGAGGTTGATCCTACCTTTGAGGATCAATCTGACAATCTAGTTTTCTTACTTTATCAAAAGCAGCAAAAAAAAAAAAACAAAAAAAAACATGAGAGCTCCATCAATCATCACCTTGTTCTTTTCTCCTTTCAAAGCCCTGCGTTTGTCTTCTTCTATTCTCTGTCCGACATTTTTGTTTAAATGATTCACTCATCACAATATTAATGCTCAAACAATGCACACACTCTGTACTTGAATAGTACCGTCATATACTCGTGTGAGTCAATGTGAGCTTACTGATAGCAGCATTTACACACACACTTGAGAATTCAGGGTGTATCTCTGAAAACTGATAAACACAGTTGCTGCCTTAGTCTTGTTGCTGAACCTTCAAAACAGGGAAGGCAATAACATCCCGGATACTTGCAGAGTTTGTCAATAGCATTACTAGTCTGTCAATTCCCAGCCCCTGTGAGAACAAACTTCTAGTGATTAGTTTATCCGAACTATATTTAAAGAAGATAGACCATAGCTTTAACATTCATTTGGAGTAACCGACATCCACATAAACATAATAGCACACTTTACTACAGTTTGCCTCTCGAAACATATATAGATCACTATACTGTGAATCTGTGATCTACTTCTCTACTCTACTGTTTTTTTCCTTTTTATTTCCTATGTGAGTGAAACCAGACCTGCTTAGGCGCACAGCAAAATACTTTACAACCGTTACCCTGGCGACCACAAACTAATTTGGTCTTGAATACGCCATTCACATTCAAGTATGAAAAAACTGCTTCATTTGGTTTCCTCTTTAAATATTACTCCCTCTGAGGAGTGTTCTTCCACTTTCTTTTTGGTACATCGATTAAGAAAAGAGTATTCAATGACCATATTTCTCCAAACCCAAACAGCAGTCCCACCGTACACTCCAACTGCAGCCTAACCTAACCTCCATTCCCCCAACTCCACAATCACTCGTTTGACACTTTGACCACAACCATGCATCGTTAAGGAAGGCTGGTGGTGGTACATCGCAGAGGGAAAGGGCGTAACCTCGTGGAGAAGATCTAGATCGCGGGTACGGAAGATGGAACTGGGGAGGTCTGAGCTCGGGACGATTGACGCTGAGAAGTCGGAGCGAGAGATCAGAAAGGAGAGGTCAAGAATCATACTATCATAGGAGGTAGGATAGGAGATTGAAGGGGGCCGTATTAGGGGAGGTAGGTGGTGGTGTAGGCCAGAGTTGGAGATGACCAGTGGTGGGTCAGGTTGGCAGTGAAGGAGGTTGGTAGTAAGGGAGGCTGAGGGTGGGCAAATTGACGGTGATGAAGGTTAGATGGCCAGAGAAGGGAGAGGGAGAGGTGGTGTCGCTGGTGGTAAGGGAGGACGGGGAAAGGGGGAAGGATAGGGTCATGTGGCTGGTAGGTGGAGAAATAAGGGCAAGGTTTACAAGGTAGGTTAATCATATTATGGGGCTTAATTTATGGGTTAGTAGGTTAGTACTGGCATCTTCTGTAAATAAAATACTTGTGAGGATATTCGGGTAAAATTGATAGAAAAAATTTGCTGAGGATATTACGTCCTGAAAGAGAATACAAGAACACTTCATTATAGAGGGAGTATGTTTTCAGAAACTGAAACTCCTAACCCCGCACTCAAGAAGAATTCGCGCAAAAAAATAATAGCGATTGTGTTTCCCTCAGTCCATAAATTTATGAAAAAGAAAATATCAACCAATGCAAATTTTCATTTCCAAAAGGAGCCAAAGACTCATTATTCTTTGGCGCAAAATGGCAAACTAATCTCGGCTTTTATTGTGGAGTAGCGTCATTGGATGCAATACTTTAGTGAATTTTTCAGTTTGCGTCATCTGGAATTAGTCTCTCTGAATTATCACAGGGGTAAGGTGACTTATATCCAACCTTCTTTTAGCCCGTAAATTGCGGGGCTCTTTAGGGTAATGTTGTTATATCAACAACCACAAATATCAAACCCATAACGACATACGGTTTTAAAAATACTGATTAAGAAAGCTAGAACTGTGATTATTGCAAGTCAACAAACCATTCCAGAAGCCGGAGGCATCCCGTACTCCAATGCGGTCAGAAAGTCCTCATCAAGAGTCACCTCATACATATCATTTTCACTTTCATCGTCCTTAAGATCAGGCGTAGTTTGCTTCTTTTGGTTATGCTGCCTTACTTGCTCTTCCAGACGTGACCTCTGGAGACGGAACAAATAACTTTTCAAATTATCTAATTAGTTGATAGTGCAAATGAAGGGAAAAGAGTGAGAGATTCAAGGTATCTGATGCAAAACAGACGGATATTTGAAATAAGAAGTCAGGCCAGAGGATTTCGAGTGTCAATCTCTACTTTTTTAAATGTAAGAATCCAAAGTCCACAATTTTTTTGGGTAAGGGAAGTGATTACAAAGTCCACGTTGAAGCATGAGTCAAAAATAACATAAAGATTGGTAATTAACGGAGTATGTTGTAGAGGAAGGTAGTTGGTCCAAGAATTACCTGATCCATAGGATCGGTTAACTCAGAGAACGCGTTTGCTAGTTCCCGGCCACATATGAACAGTTCAAACCTCTCAGTCAAACCCGAAGAGCTGCAATAGTAGTACCAAGCAAACGACAAATTACCCAAAGACAAACGACAAATGGCAACACAAGCTGAACGGATGAAACTTTAGTTAAGATAAACATTGCAACATAAACCATGGAATGAAATATTCACTTTATTTGCCTAAGGTTAAATTATACGGAGTAATCTTTTCAGGAAAAAAGGAGCATAAGTTCAAGTGGTCCATCACTATATCACCTATTCTAACAAATTCTTAATGAGCACACAACCGAGAAAATTTTCAGCAGGTGTCTTCTACGTGATTTGAGAATTTGATGACGGGGCTTCGTATTCGACCCCTCCTTAGCATGCCAGTTGTTTGAGTTAACTTGCAAAGAGTTTCTAGTTCATTATGTCAGATATTTGTAGCAAATAATATCAAAGAGTTTCTAAATCATCATATGTCAGATACTCCCTCCATCCACTATTATTGTCCCCATTTCTATTTTGGGAAAGATTTAAGGAAGTGGTAAAATAACAACCCTACCCCTTGAATTAAAGATAATGGGGACAATGTCATGTTGATGGAAAGATTGGTAGTTATTAATAAATTAGGGGTAATGTTGGTAGTTCATTCATTAACCATACTAAATTTACGAAGTAGACAATTAATTTGGAATAAATTTTAAGGGGAAAGGGACAGTAAAAGTGGAAAGGAGGGAGTAAATAAACAAAAGTTACTCTGGAGTCTGGGACCATCAGCAGGGAATAAACGAGGTAAACTGGGGTTCATAGAATGAAAAAAACTAGATAAAAATTAGGCATTCAAATTTCATATGAAACTTGATATATCCTCGTCATTTTCAAATAAACGAGACAAGTTCACAATTTTGTTACCTTCTGTGAGGTTTCGCTAGAGGAGATATCTCAATGGGGTAATCCAAAACAAATGTAGGTTGGATAAGTGTTGGCTCAACCACTATTTCAAATACCTGTATAAATCATATTAAAAAGCTTCAGCGCATATCAGTGCTAGTTAATTCAAGTCAACGATATAGAAAGACCTTAAACAAAGAAACAGTCAGCTCGTAAGAGATTATTAACAGAGCATTCAAGACTATTCCAAATAAGATTGGTATTTTGGTGTTATGTGCTACAAATACATAACAATGATGCATATCTAGAGTAAAGTTATGGGGCCTACCTCATTAAGTACATGCCCAACTGACGAGCAATTACTAACGGCAGATATCTCCTTATCCCCAAAAATGTTTCCCAGTTTTGTCAAAGTAACTTCCTTTGCAGCTTTGACATTATCTCCAAACTCACTGAAATTGATTCCTGAGGCTTCTTTTACAAGATTATGCATAGTCTCTCTTTTCCAAGGCCTTTGTAAGGATATATCTGTTCCCTGGGAGAAAATGATGGCTTTAATTTCAAGACAAATGCCTCCTCCATCAGAAATATATTGTCCTCATTCCTAGGCCTTTGATCTCAACATATCTTTGCAGAAAATAATGGTAAAAGGTAACATGAATTGACCAACAAAGTCAACAACAACAACAGTGCCTCAAGTGCGGGATAAGGAGGGGTTGGATGGACACAACCTTACCCTTGTGCTAGCAACACAGAGGTTGTTTCCGAATGACCCAAGATGGGAAACGCGTCAAGAGCTTCATTGAATGACTTTTACTTCACAATAAAAAGAAGCACAACCGGTTTAGTGAGTCATTTTGCTTTATTTCATCATAGTCCAAAACCAAATAATAACGAGTTTTTTATTCCATTGGAATTTGGAATTGACTAACAAAGATGGGGACTATCTATTCGGGATGGTTTTATACCTCTAAGACTAATTACTTGAAAACAATCTTGTCACTCAAAATCAAACTGAGTGCAGACAACACTGATTCCAGAATAACATTGTGGATCAGTCTGCTTCTCACATCAGTAACCTTGATAGCAAACTGTCAGCATTTTGGTATATTTTCAGCTAAGCCTCAGATGTCAAAAGTAAGACGGCAAACTTATTCATGAATTAGCATGGGCGCTTAATTTCCCTAAACTATTTTGGAGTGGTCAAGAAATAACCCATTATTATTTTAAACAAGAAAAAATATACTAAGAGGAAAGAAAAAGAGATGACAAACAAGTCATGCCACACACCATAATGAATGTCTCACTTCTAAACAAGACATTGAGCATGTAATCATCGGTAGGGGAAAAGTCAGAGGCCAGAACAGCTAGAAAGTTTACAGTTAATTTTGGACGTTGGGAAAAGGTAAGGAAAAGGCATAAATATTTCAGATGGGGTGGCTTTATATGCAAACCCCACATAAATGACGCATTTGTACATACGCATAAACAAATATTCATCGGATTTCTAAATGGAAGTAAGTTACCTGATAATCTATTGTAAGTTTTCCTTGAACTGAAAGAGCACACTGAGTGACAATTTCTTCCGCCATGGTCATCATGCTCTCATAATCAGAATATGCTTCATACATCTACAAAGCAGAACGAATAAATGAATATCAGGAGAGGGAGTCCAAGAACTGATAGGGAAGTGGAAGTGAAGGAAATAAGATGTTAATGGCATTGAGAAAGTTTATCACCTCTATGGTGGTAAACTCGGGATTGTGCCGAGTTGAAATGCCTTCATTTCTGAATATTCGTCCGATTTCATAAACCTTTTCAAATCCCCCAACCTATTTTAGCAAATTCAGAGGTTACACCAGCCACATTCTCAGTGAAGAAAGAAAAATAAAGACAACAATTAAGACACCTTTATGAGAGGAGTTGTAGAAAACAAGGACACATACTACAATGTACTATTTCAGTCTTAGAATTCTTTTGTTGACATTTCAAATTCTAGATGGATTTGATTTATTAGAGGGAAGGAGAACAGATATATCTCAACAATGGAAATAGATTTCCTCTCTCTCCCTTGCCTCTCTTATTTTGTAAATCCCATATCCAGCAGAAGTCTTAAAGACAGTTTACACAGTGATAGGTGATTTTGCTGAAATTTTGTAAAGGACAGGAGAAGACTCACCAGCATCCTCTTCAAGTGGAGCTCGGTAGCTATTCTCAAATAGAGATCCCGTCCTAACGAGTTATGATATGTAACAAACGGCCTTGCTTCTGCTCCGCCCACTTCTCCCTAATGGATAAAAGTAGTTAACTAACAAGTAGAGTTATGCAGAATGTAATCTGATTTACAAAAGCTGGCACCGGTTGCGTTTACCTCTAGTTGAAGACAATGTTAGCACTAAGGGCACAAGTATATAGAGAGTAATGAACAAGTAGAAACCTGCAGAACGGGAGTTTCAACTTCAACAAAGTCATAGGATTCCACTGTCTTTCGAATTACTGACATAATCTACTGAAACAGGATAAAATCAGCACAGAATTGAATTGACTATATTAAATAAATAAATAAATAAAGAAAGACGTACTTTAGCTCGATTGCGAAAAACGGCGGCAACTTGAGGGTTAGCAATCATGTCGACATAGCGTTGGCGGTAGCGCTTATCAAGGTCAGTGAGGCCATGGTATTTATCAGGGAGGGGAAGTAGGGATTTAGTGAGGATGGCAAAAGAAGAGACTCGAACGGAGAGCTCGCCTTTATCGGTCCTTTTCAAAGAACCGGAAGCGCCAAGGAAATCACCAACGTCAACGAGTGATTTAAGGAGATCAAAGGAAGGAGATTGGAGGAAATCCTTTTCAAAGTAAAGCTGGATAGTGCCGGAGTGATCTCGGAGGGTCATAAATGCTAGTTTTCCAAAAGCACGGCGAGCGAGGATACGACCGGAGACGGATACCTGTTCCGGAGACTCGTGGCCGGGCAGCAACTCTTGGTAAAGAGACTGGAGCTCCGTGGCAGTGTGAGTCCTATCCCATTTGTAGGCATAAGGCTCGATACCCTGACTTCTTAATTCTTCTACCTTCTCAATACGGATAGACCGAACCGCCTCTCTGTCGGATGTGGATGTCGAGGTAGATGACTGTCGACGGCGGCGGTCTAATTGCTTCACATCAGAAGAAGAAGAAGAACATGCGACTGTGAAGCTGCGTCGGGGTTTCAATTTGTTGGATTGGAACAGGTCAAGGTGCTTCCATTGCAGACACGACGAGTAGGAATGCCTCCATAACCATACCTTCACTCCTTCCATTTCTACCCCTCTCTCTCTCTCTCCCTCCCTCTCCCTCTCTCTTAGCTCACTGCATTATCCAATCCCTTCAAACTTCAAAGGCTTCAAAGAGCTTTTAATTAATTAATCTTCCAAAAACCCTCACTTCCCTTCTTTTCTACCATTACTTGCCCCACCCCTTCTACGGCAGCCCATTACGTCCAACTCCCTTTTTTTAGAAGCGCCAGGTACCCAACTACTCCGCGCCTCGAACATTACTTTTTGGCCCAAACCAATCTAAAGCATCAATTCTTGTTTAAGACTGACTTGAGACGCCTCTCACACCCAACTAAAATAGATAGCGAAAATAAATCCAAACAAAGGATTTAGAATCCCCTACTCTCCCATAATGTAGGAAGTTGCTTACCTAACCCCTGATACTCTATTGTGTATGACATAAGTTGTGCTCTGTAGGGTACATTTTATATATTATTTTACTGAGTAATCATTTGTTTTCTCATAACATTTACCCTTCCTCTACTCCATCACGTCACAAGCTCTAGGGGTTGTTTGGTTGCCCTCTAAAACCATGGGAAGTAGAAATTCCCATGAATTGCTTAAATATGATGTTGTTTGGTTCCCCATTTCATGGGAATTAGAACTTCCCAAGGAACTGCAATTCCTCCATAATGTAGGAAGTTGCTTACCTAGCCTCCCATTGGTAAGTACAACTTTCCACATGAATTCATTTCCCATATGACAACCAAACAACATTTTTACAATTCACATGAATTACAAATTCACATGAACTTAACTTCCTAGGAACTTCATCTTCCCATAGTGAACCAAACAATTCCCTACTCCATCTTATCATCCCTAATTTTCCCGTCTTCCTCTACCAAACTCCTTCATTCTTCATTTTTCTTTACCATTTCTCCATCCAAGAACTCGCCAAACTCCCACCATTAGTCAGAGGAAAAATAAATAAAATATCATGTTCCAAATGTTATATAAAAGCCTCTGTCATAATCGTCTCATATTTTTCAAATTATATGCAAACATAATTTTTTATGTATTATATGATGACCCTTATCACAATCATCTCATAATTTCCGAGTCTTACAAATGCGAACATAATATTTGACACGGCGTAATTTTAAATTATCAAATAACAAGTATTTGAAATTTACAAAGCGAAATCTATTAGGTGTCTTTAACTAGTAAAACCCATAAACATTATACGCCATATCGTCATAATGCATCTATATATCTATATATCTATATAACTATATATCTATATATATAATATATATATATATATACAAGTACTCTGTATATACGTGCTTTTTGAATTTAGTAAATTACTAATTAAACTTTAGAAAACGGTCTACCCATACACTTTTTATAAGTTTGTGTTGCTTAATTGTGAAGTACTCTGCTTTTTTTCCTCGACTTCTTAACTTATGAAAAGCAAAATACGAAAAGTAAATATAAAATTATCATAACCTGTTTATTTACGCAATATACATTTAATTTTACTCATTGTTGTACGTTTTATATCATATTACCCCACTTGTTTATTCTTCTCTCAATAATTATCTACCTTTTCTTTCATCACTGACTTGACAACCTCGAAACCCACCAACAGACCTTTCATCACAGTGATGACTGCACTGCACTAACACCTCGAACCACAACGTCCCTCTCAACCCATATCTCAGCAGCCCCCACAACTAACCATCACCCTGCAACCCATATCATACGTCCTCCAACTACTCATCTCCCTCTTGCATCCACCATCCACTACGTCCACCCGGCCCCACCCCATGCGTGACTCCCAACCCTTCTCGTAACCTTATGCAACTTCTCACCCCCATCATTACCTACCCATCGTAACCCCTCCCCTATCACGACCTCCCACCATTAACACCACCCGTTCATACTCTATTTACTAACACGTAATGTTATGCATTAATTGTTAGATAATTTTTTGAAATCACTTCAACTTATATAAATTGAAAATAATATGAAGTATTTAAATTGATTTTTTAATAATTTTCTTAATGACTCTATATTATTAATTACTCGTGATCTAATATATTTTATGGAATTGGTTGAGAAGAATTACAATAATCATCTATGCATTAATAGTCATTCATTAATAAACGCAATTGCTAAATCCTACACACCATTTTACTACATCCTACACATTTTGTCACTTTTTCCCCCTCATACCATTTCTCTTAAAACACACACACAAAAAAAAAAATAACTCTCTCCCCTCAATAGCCCCCCTACCCAATGACCCAAACCGCTCCCGCCGGCGCCGCCACCTAGCAACAGTCACCACCTCTGGTCTCACCGGTTGATGCATCGAAAGTCGGAGATTTCGCCGGTGTCCTTGTGTGCTATCGTTTCCTCATTCCCGAAAATAGCACCCTACCATAAAATTCGAAACCCCACCATTTATGGCTCCAAACCGTCGCCGTCACATCAAAATCGAGACTAATAGTGACAGATCTGCAGAAAACGCTCACTATTGGAGGGAGTTAATGTGATCAGAGGAGTGCCGACGTGAGGGTTGTCGTCGTCGGAGATATAGTTACGCGAGTCCCCTATAATATAATCGATTTGTGTGACGTAAATTGCATCAACAAAAGACGTTCTTTTTATTACTGGCAAAATTTTACACACCGGAGAAATTAATGGTCAAATTGGATGCATCATTTGTGCTCGCCGGAGGCGTCCCTGACACCGTGAATTAAGTAGTAGAACTGTAGAAGATGTTCTTCTTTTCTCTCTCTATTAAGGGTTGTTTGTGGGTATGGAATGAGAGGGGCAAAGTCGGAAAAAGTGTAAATTTTGTGTAGGATTTAGTAAAAGTGTGTGTAGGATTTAGCAAGTCCTTTAATAAAATACAATAATTTGTCTAATCTATATATATTTCGTTCTATCATTCTATTCCTAAGGCACATGTTAGAAAAACCCTTATTCCTATATGTGTGGACGTATAAAAATTAAAATTAATATGTCAAATACAAATATATGCCAAAAATGAAAATATATAATTATTGACCGATACACCCAAAAAAGAAAATAGATAGCTACTAACCAAAACGGTGAGAGTATTTTGAAAGGATTTAAAAAATTGAATAAATCAAAATCTTATCCCTTAGTATTATAAAGAATGAGACCAATGTCACTTCGAGAGAGGAAGTGGTGGTCACTTAAGCCAATATCCATAGTTTAATTATTTATCATAATAAATTTATAAAGAGGACAGTTAATTTGGAATAAATTTTAGAGAAAATAGGACAATACGTAAAATAGGGGGAGTATCACTCTTGTGTTACATATTATTTTTACAACCATGTTGTATATTTATGAGCGTGAATATTCTACACGTTTATAATTGGGTCTTGTACCATGCTTACACCTGTGTCGTATATCATGTTAATAACTTCGTAAAGAAACGAATTATACCATGTGCGAAGTTTTAAAAATGTTTTTAATAAAATAATTGTTGCAAACAGAGATAGAAAAAGGAGGATAAACTTATTAAGATTATGAATGGTAGTTGGTACTCGATCTGTTCCGGTTTTTTATTTCATTTTGGAGAGTCTCAGTCAATTGTTTGTCTTTATATTTTAGATTAATCTTTGATGGTCAAAACAAAAAAATTGAATCCTCCCCACTTAATTTAGTCTACTTATCATCTAATAATTGACTCCTTTTTTTAACTTTGCCAAAACAAAAAGCAAACAAATCAATTGTATCATTTTATTTTAGATTTGCCTTTAATAGGCAATTGAATTCTCCCCATTTTGTACTTGTCATCTAATAATGACCCTTCTTCTTTCCTTGTGTTTCTCCAAAATAAAAGGCAAATAAATTGACCAAAATAGAGGGATTATATTCCATTTTATTACCCTACTTCTATTTTGAAATGATTTTAAGAAAAAAAATTCATAATAATTTTATTAATATAATCGAATTACCAACACTACAGCATTACATGCACATTCAAAAGTTATATCTAATATGTTGGATATCCAAATACTTACTCTAATCGAAATACGAGAGATGAATATAGTTAACGATAAATATTTCCATTTATTTAGAGAGATTTTATGGAGAATAATATGCAATATCCATTTTTGTTATATACGGAGTATCATCTTTCTCTACAATATATTATGCGATGGAACTTGGAAGATAAAACTTTAAAATACATAAAACATGGAGTAATATGTACATAACTATATCATATATACAACTAATATACTCCATACAAGGATTATAGATGGCAAAATACGAAGAATGCGAAAATAGTAGGAAGCATAATGAGTATGTTTGAAATTGATGAGAGACAAAAATAAAATAAAATTATAAGAATATGAGAGACTAAAAATTACGTCCAATTAGTGACAAAATAGTAAAAAGCAAGCTTCCTTTTTTAATGCCGTGAATTTAACTTGTCGATTTATTTATGTTATGGAATTTTGGTATTTAGGGCAATTAATTATTAGGCCAATATTCTTGTCAATAATGACACCCAAGATTTTGCCATTAATGATTAAATTTATTACTTTAGACATAATTTATGTAGTATTTTAAAGGCAATCAAATTAATTGTTATGTAGTGCATAATTTTGGGTATTTAGGGTAATTAATTGATAGGGCAATCAAATTAATTGTTCGATTTCAGCCTCAAATAACGACCTTTAACACATTTTTCACGATAATCCAAGGTTCGGCGAATGCTGGTCTCTGGCACACCGGCACCCCCAAATGTCTTCCGTTGGTGCTCAAATTTTGCGTGACCGCTTTATCTGGCCCGAGGAACTTTCTATTTGATTTCCGGAGAATTTTATTCCGGGACCCCGGAATCGCGAAAAACCGTGTATATACACTTCAATTTCAGCCATTCGGAAGGTCGTACCGGATCCTATTTCTTTTTCTCCCTGTTTTTCAATCACGCGTCCAAGCTCATTTCAGGAATTAAACTGTTCGATTTCAGCCTCAAATAACGAGCTTTAACACATTTTTCATGATAATTCGAGGTACGGCGAATCTGGTTTCTAGCACACCGGCACCCCCAAATGTCTTCCGTTGGTGCTCAAATTTTGTGTGATCGCTTTATCGACCCAGGAACTTTCTATGTGATTTCCGAAGAATTTTGTTACGGGACCCTGGAATCCCGAAAAACCGTGTATTATACACTTCAACTTCAGCCATTCGGAAGGTCGTACCGGACCCTATTTCTTTTTCTCCCTGTTTTTCACTCACACATCCAAGCTCATTTCAGGAATTAACCTGTTCGATTTCAGCCTCAAATAACGAGCTTTAACACATTTTTCACGATAATCCGAGGTTCGGCGAATGTTGGTTTCTGACACACAGGCACCCCCAAATGTCCTCCGTTGGTGCTCAAATTTTGCGTGGCCGCTTTATCTGACCCGAGGAACTTTCTATGTGATTTCCGGAGAATTTTGTTCCGGAATCCCGAAAAACCGTGTATTATACACTTCCATTTCAGCCGTTCGGAAGGTCGTACCAGACCCTGTTTTTTTTTTTCTCCCTGTTTTTCAATCACGCGTCAGAGATCATTTCAGGAATTAACCTGTTCGATTTCAGCCTCAAATAACGAGCTTTAACTCATTTTTCACGCATTTTTCACGATAACCCGAGGATCGGCGAATGCTGGTTTGTGGCACACCGGCACTCCCGAATGTCTTCCGTTGGCACTCAAACTTTGCGTGGCCGCTTTATCTGACACGAGGAACTTTCTATGTGATTTCCGGAGAATTTTGTTCCGGGACCCCGGAATCCCGAAAAACCATGTATTATACACTTCAATTTGAGCCGTTCGGAAGGTCGTCTCGACCACTTTCTTTTTCTCCCTGTTTTTCAATCACGCGTCCGAGCTCATTTCAGGAATTAACATGTTCGATTTCAGCCTCAAATATCGAGCTTTTAACACATTTTAACACATTTTTCACGATAACCCGAGGATCGGCGAATGCTGGTTTGTGGCACACCGGCACCCCTAAATGTCTTCCGTTGGTACTCAAACTTTGCGTGGCCGCTTTATCTGACACGAGGAACTTTCTATGTGATTTCCGGAGAATTTTGTTCCGGGACCCCGGAATCCCGAAAAACCGTGTATTATATATACACTTCAATTTGATCCGTTCGGAAGGTCGTACGGGACCCTGTTTCTTTTTCTCCCTGTTTTTCAATCACGCGTCCAAGCTCATTTCAGAAATTAACCTGTTCGATTTCAACCTCAAATAACGAGCTTTAACACATTGTTCATGATAATTCGAGGTTCGGCGAATGCTGGTTTCTGGCACCCCGGCACCCCCAAATATCTTCCGTTGGTGCTCAATTGCGTGACCGCTTTATCTGACCCGAGGAACTTTCTATGTGATTTCCGGAGAATTTTGTTCCGGGACCCCGGAATCCCGAAAAACCGTGTATTATACACTTGACTTGACCATTCGGAAGGTCGTGAAATGGGACCCTACTTCTTTTTCTCCTGTTTTTCACTCACGCGTCCAAGCTCATTTCAGGAATTAACCTGTTCGATTTCAGCCTCAAATAACGAGCTTTAACACATTTTTCACGATAATCCGAGGTTCGGCGAATGTTGGTTTCTGGCACACAGGCACCCCCAAATGTCCTCCGTTGCTCAAATTTTGCGTGGCCGCTTTATCTGGCCCGAGGAACTTTCTATGTGATTTCCGGAGAATTTTTTTCCGGAATCCCGAAAAACCGTGTATTATACACTTCAATTTCAGCCGTTCGGAAGGTCGTACCAGACCCTGTTTTTGTTTCTCCCTGTTTTTCAATCACGCGTCGAGATCATTTCAGAATTAACTGTTCGATTTCGACCTCAAATAACGAGCTTTAACTCATTTTTCACGCATTATTCACGATAACCCGAGGATCGTCGAATCTTTGTTTGTGGCACACCGCACCCCAATGTCTTCCGTTGGTACTCAAACTTTGCGTGGCGCTTTATCGACACGAGGAACTTTCTATGTGATTTCCGGAGAATTTTGTTCCGGGACCCCAAAATCCCGAAAAACCATGTATTATACACTTCAATTTGAGCCGTTCGGAAAGTCGTCATGGACCCTATTTCTTTTTCTCCTTGTTTTTAAATCACGCGTCCGAGCTCATTTCAGGAATTAACATGTTCGATTTCAGATTCAAATAACGAGCTTTTAACACATTTTAACACATTTTTCACGATAACCCGAGGATCGTGAACGCTAGTTTGTGGCACACCGGCACCCCCAAATGTCTTTAGTTAGTACTCAAACTTTGCGTGACCGCTTTATCCGACACGAGGAACTTTCTATGTGATTTCCGGAGAATTTTGTTCGGGACCGGAATCCAAAACCGTGTATTATACACACTTCAATTTGAGCCGTTCGGAAGGTCGTACCGGACCTGTTTCTTTTTCTCCTGTTTTTCAATCACGCGTCCGAGGTCATTTCAGAATTAACATGTTCGATTTCACCTCAAATAACCACTTTTAACACATTTTAACACATTTTCACTATAACCCGAGGATCGAATCTTTGGTTTGTGGCACATCGTCACCCCCAAATGTCTTCCGTTGGTACTCAAACTTTGTATGGCCGCTTTATCTGACACGAAGATCTTTCTATGTGATTTCCGGAGAATTTTGTTCCGGGACCCCGGAATCCCGAAAACCGTATTATACACTTGATTTGAGCCGTTCGGAAGGTCGTACCGGACCCTGTTTCTTTTTCTCCCTGTTTTTCAATCACGCGTCCGAGCTCATTTCAGGAATTAACATGTTCGATTTCAGCCTCAAATAACGAGCTTTTAACACATTTCAAAACATTTTTCACGATAACCCGAGGATCGGCGAATGTTGGTTTGTGGCACACCGGCACCCCTAAATGTCTTCCGTTGGTACTCAAACTTTGAGTGGCCGCTTTATCTAACACGATGAACTTTCTATGCGATTTCCGGAGAATTTTGTTCCGGGACCCCGGAATCCCGAAAAACCGTGTATTACACTTCAATTTGAGCCGTTCGGAAGGTCGTACCGGACCTGTTTCTTTTTCTCCCTGTTTTTCAATCACGCGTCCGAGCTCATTTCAGGAATTAACATGTTCGATTTTAGCCTCAAATAACGAGCTTTTAACACATTTCAAAACATTTTTCACGATAACCCGAGGATCGGCGAATGCTGGTTTGTGGCACACCGGCACCCCTAAATGTCTTCCGTTGGTACTCAAACTTTGTGTGGCCGCTTTATCTAACACGAGGAACTTTCTATGTGATTTCCGGAGAATTTTGTTCCGGGACCCCGGAATCCCGAAAAACCGTGTATTATATATACACTTCAATTTGATCCGTTCGGAAGGTCGTACGGGACCCTGTTTCTTTTTCTCCCTGTTTTTCAATCACGCGTCCGAGCTCATTTCAGGAATTAACATGTTCGATTTCAGCCTCAAATAACAATCTTTTGACACATTTTAACACATTTTTCACAATAAACCGAGGATCGGCGAATGCTGGTTTGTGGCACACCGACACCCCCAAATGTCTTCCGTTGGTACTCAAACTTTGCGTGGCCGCTTTATCTGACATGAGGAACTTTCTTTGTGATTTCCAGAAAATTTTGTTCCGGGACCCCTAATCTCAAAACCGTATATTATACACTTTAATTTGAGCCGTTCGGAAGGTTGTACCGGACCCTGTTTCTTTTTCTCCCTGTTTTTCAATCACGCTTCCGAGCTCATTTCAGGAATTAACATGTTCGATTTCAGCCTCAAATAACGAGTTTTTAACACATTTTAACACATTTTTCACGATAACCCGAGGATCGGCGAATGCTGGTTTGTGGCACACAGGAACCCCCAAATGTCTTCCGTTGGTACTCAAACTTTGCGTGGCCGCTTTATCTGACACGAGGAACTTTTTAGGTGATTTCCGGATAATTTTGTTCCGGGACTCCGGAATCCCGAAAAACCGTGTATTATAAACTTCAATTTAAGCCGTTCAGAAGGTCGTACCGGACCCTGTTTCTTTTTCTCACTGTTTTTCAATCACGCGTCCGAGCTCATTTCAGGAATTAACATGTTCGATTTCAGCCTCAAATAACGAGTTTTTAACACATTTTAACACATTTTCACGATAACTTGAGGATCGTGAATCTTTGGTTTGTAGGCACACCTACCCCCAAATGTCTTCCGTTGGTACTCAAAATTTATGTGGCCTCTTTATCTGACACGAGGATCTTTCTATGTGATTTATCTGACACGAGGAACTTTGCGTGGCCGCTTTATCTGACACGAGGAACTTTTTATGTGATTTCCGGAGAATTTTGTTCCGGGAGCCCGAAATCCCGAAAAACCGTGTATTATACACTTCAATTTGATCCGTTCGGAAGGTCGTACCTGACCTTGTTTCTTTTTCTCCCTGTTTTTCAATCACGCGTCCGAGCTCATTTCAGGAATTAACATGTTCGATTTTAGCCTCAAATAACGAGTTTTTAACACATTTTAACACATTTTTCACTATAACCCGATGATCGGCGAATGCTGGTTTGTGGCACATCGTCACCCCCAAATGTCTTCCGTTTGTACTCAAACTTTGTATGGCCGCTTTATCGACCAAAGATCTTTCTATGTGATTTCCTGGAGAATTTTGTTCGGGACCCCTAATCCCGAAAAACCGTGTATTATACACTTCAATTTGAGCCGTTCAGAAGGTCGTACCGAACCCTGTTTCTTTTTCTCACTGTTTTTCAATCACGCGTCCGAGCTCATTTCAGGAATTAACATGTTCGATTTCAGCCTCAAATAACGAGTTTTTAACACATTTTAACACATTTTTCACTATAACCCGATGATCGGCGAATGCTGGTTTGTGGCACATCGTCACCCCCAAATGTCTTCCGTTTGTACTCAAACTTTGTATGGCCGCTTTATCTGACCAAAGATCTTTCCATGTGATTTCCGGAGAATTTTGTTCCGGGACCCCGGAATACCGAAAAACCGTGTATTATACACTTCAATTTGAGCCGTTCAGAAGGTCGTACCGGACCCTGTTTCTTTTTCTCCCTGTTTTTCAATCACGCGTCCGAGCTCATTTCAGGAATTAACATGTTCGATTTCAGCCTCAAATAACGAGTTTTTAACACATTTTAACACATTTTTCACTATAACCCGATGATCGGCGAATGCTGGTTTGTGGCACATCGTCACCCCCAAATGTCTTCCGTTTGTACTCAAACTTTGTATGGCCGCTTTATCTGACCAAAGATCTTTCTATGTGATTTCCGGAGAATTTTGTTCCGGGACCCCGGAATCCCGAAAAACCGTGTATTATACACTTCAATTTGATCCGTTCGGAAGGTCGTACCTGACCCTGTTTCTTTTTCTCCCTGTTTTTCAATCACGCGTCCGAGCTCATTTCAGGAATTAACATGTTCGATTTCAGCCTCAAATAACGAGTTTTTAACACATTTTAACACATTTTTCACTATAACCCGATGATCGGCGAATCTTTGGTTTGTGGCACATCGTCACCCCCAAATGTCTTCCGTTTGTACTCAAACTTTGTATGGCCGCTTTATCTGACCAAAGATCTTTCTATGTGATTTCCGGAGAATTTTGTTCGGGACCCCTAATCCCAAAAACCGTGTATTATACACTTCAATTTGATCCGTTCGGAAGGTCGTGCACGACCTGTTTCTTTTTCTCCTGTTTTTCAATCACGCGTCCGAGCTCATTTCAGGAATTAACATGTTCGATTTCAGCCTCAAATAACGAGTTTTTAACACATTTTAACACATTTTTCACTATAACCCGATGATCGGCGAATGCTGGTTTGTGGCACATCGTCACCCCCAAATGTCTTCCGTTTGTACTCAAACTTTGTATGGCCGCTATATCTGACCAAAGATCTTTCTATGTGATTCCGGAGAATTTTGTTCCGGGACCCCGGAATCCCGAAAAACCGTGTATTATACACTTCAATTTGAGCCGTTCAGAAGGTCGTACCGGACCCTGTTTCTTTTTCTCATTGTTTTTCAATCACGCTTCCGAGCTCATTTCAGGAATTAACATGTTCGATTTCAGCCTCAAATAACGAGTTTTTAACACATTTTAACACATTTTTCACGATAACCCGGGATCGTTGAATCTTGGTTTGTGGCACACCTAAGACACCCCAAATGTCTTCCGTTGGTACTCAAAATTTGTGTGGCCTCTTTATCGACACGAGGAACTTTCTATGTGATTTCGGAAAATTTTATTCCGGGACCCCCGAATCCCGAAAAAAACCGTGTATTATATACACTTCAATTTCAGCCATTCGGAAGGTCGTAACGGACCCTATTTCTTTTTCTCCCTGTTTTTCAATCACGCGTCCAAGCTCATTTCAGAAATTAACCTGTTCGATTTCAACCTCAAATAACGAGCTTTAACACATTTTTCATGATAATTCGAGGTTCGGCGAATGCTGGTTTCTGGCACACCGGCACCCCCAAATGTCTTCCGTTGGTGCTCAATTGCGTGACCGCTTTATCTGACCCGAGGAACTTTCTATGTGATTTCCGGAGAATTTTGTTCCGGGACCCCGGAATCCCGAAAAACCGTGTATTATACACTTCAACTTGACCATTCGGAAGGTCGTCTTAACCCTATTTCTTTTTCTCCCTGTTTTTCACTCACGCGTCCAAGCTCATTTCAGGAATTAACCTGTTCGATTTCAGCCTCAAATAACGAGCTTTAACACATTTTTCACGATAATCCGAGGTTCGGCGAATGTTGGTTTCTGGCACACAGGCACCCCCAAATGTCCTCCGTTGCTCAAATTTTGCGTGGCCGCTTTATCTGGCCCGAGGAATTTTCTATGTGATTTCCGGAGAATTTTGTTCCGGAATCCCGAAAAACCGTGTATTATACACTTCAATTTCAGCCGTTCGGAAGGTCGTACCAGACCCTGTTTTTGTTTCTCCCTGTTTTTCAATCACGCGTCAGAGATCATTTCAGGAATTAACCTGTTCGATTTCAGCCTCAAATAACGAGCTTTAACTCATTTTTCACGCATTATTCACGATAACCCGAGGATCGGCGAATGCTGGTTTGTGGCACACCGGCACCCCCGAATGTCTTCCGTTGGTACTCAAACTTTGCGTGGCCGCTTTATCTGACACGAGGAACTTTCTATGTGAGTTCCAGAGAATTTTGTTCCGGGACCCCGAAATCCCGAAAAACCATGTATTATACACTTCAATTTGAGCCGTTCGGAAAGTCGTACCGGACCCTATTTCTTTTTCTCCTTGTTTTTAAATCACGCGTCCGAGCTCATTTCAGGAATTAACATGTTCGATTTCAGATTCAAATAACGAGCTTTTAACACATTTTAGCACATTTTTCACGATAACCAGAGGATCGGCGAACGCTAGTTTGTGGCACACCGGCACCCCCAAATGTCTTTAGTTAGTACTCAAACTTTGCGTGACCGCTTTATCTGACACGAGGAACTTTCTATGTGATTTCCGGAGAATTTTGTTCTGGGACCCGGAATCCCGAAAAACCGTGTATTATACACTTCAATTTGAGCCGTTCGGAAGGTCGTATCGGACCCTGTTTCTTTTTCTCCCTGTTTTTCAATCACGCGTCCGAGGTCATTTCAGGAATTAACATGTTCGATTTCAGCCTCAAATAACAAGCTTTTAACACATTTTAACACATTTTTCACTATAACCCGAGGATCGTAAATCTTTGGTTTGTGGCACATCGTCACCCCCAAATGTCTTCCGTTGGTACTCAAACTTTGTATGGCCGCTTTATCTGACACGAAGATCTTTCTATGTGATTTCCGGAGAATTTTGTTCCGGGACCCCGGAATACCGAAAAACCGTGTATTATACACTTCAATTTGAGCCGTTCGGAAGGTCGACGGACCACTGTTTCTTTTTCTCCTGTTTTTCAATCACGCGTCCGAGCTCATTTCAGGAATTAACATGTTCGATTTCAGCCTCAAATAACGAGCTTTTAACACATTTCAAAACATTTTTCACGATAACCCGAGGATCGGCGAATGTTGGTTTGTGGCACACCGGCACCCCTAAATGTCTTCCATTGGTACTCAAACTTTGAGTGGCCGCTTTATCTAACACGATGAACTTTCTATGCGATTTCCGGAGAATTTTGTTCCGGGACCCCGGAATCCCGAAAAACCGTGTATTACACTTCAATTTGAGCCGTTCGGAAGGTCGTGCGGACTGTTTCTTTTTCTCCTGTTTTTCAATCACGCGTCCGAGCTCATTTCAGGAATTAACATGTTCGATTTTAGCCTCAAATAACGAGCTTTTAACACATTTCAAAACATTTTTCACGATAACCCGAGGATCGGCGAAGGCTGGTTTGTGGCACACCGGCACCCCTAAATGTCTTCCGTTGGTACTCAAACTTTGTGTGGCCGCTTTATCTAACACGAGGAACTTTCTATGTGATTTCCGGAGAATTTTGTTCCGGGACCCCGGAATCCCGAAAAACCGTGTATTATATATACACTTCAATTTGATCCGTTCGGAAGGTCGTAAGGGACCCTGTTTCTTTTTCTCCCTATTTTTCAATCACGCGTCCGAGCTCATTTCAGGAATTAACATGTTCGATTTCAGTCTCAAATAACAATCTTTTGACACATTTTAACACATTTTTCACAATAAACCGAGGATCGGCGAATGCTGGTTTGTGGCACACCGACACCCCCAAATGTCTTCCGTTGGTACTCAAACTTTGCGTGGCCGCTTTATCTGCCATGAGGAACTTTCTGTGTGATTTCCAGAAAATTTTGTTCCGGGACCCCGGAATCCTGAAAAACCGTATATTATACACTTTAATTTGAGCCGTTCGGAAGGTTGTACCGGACCCTGTTTCTTTTTCTCCCTGTTTTTCAACCACGCTTCCGAGCTCATTTCAGGAATTAACATGTTCGATTTCAGCCTCAAATAACGAGTTTTTAACACATTTTAACACATTTTTCACGATAACCCGAGGATCGGCGAATGCTGGTTTGTGGCACACAGGAACCCCCAAATGTCTTCCGTTGGTACTCAAACTTTGCGTGGCCGCTTTATCTGACACGAGGAACTTTTTAGGTGATTTCCGGATAATTTTGTTCCGGGACTCCGGAATCCCGAAAAACCGTGTATCCGTTCGGAAGGTCGTACCGGACCCTGTTTCTTTTTCTCCCTGATTTTCAATCACGCGTCCGAGCTCATTTCAGGAATTAACATGTTCGATTTCAGCCTCAAATAACGAGCTTTTAATACATTTTAACACATTTTTCACGATAACCCGAGGATCGGCGAATGCTGGTTTGTGGCACACCGGAACCCCCAAATGTCTTCCGTTGGTACTCAAAATTTACGTGGCCGCTTTATCTGACACGAGGAACTTTTTATGTGATTTCCGGAGAATTTTGTTCCGGACCCCGAAATCCCGCAACCGTGTATTATACACTTCAATTTGATCCGTTCGGAAGGTCGTACGACCTGTTTCTTTTTCTCCCTGTTTTTCAATCACGCGTCCGAGCTCATTTCAGGAATTAACATGTTCGATTTCAGCCTCAAATAACGAGTTTTTAACACATTTTAACACATTTTTCACTATAACCCGATGATCGGCGAATGCTGGTTTGTGGCACATCGTCACCCCCAAATGTCTTCCGTTTGTACTCAAACTTTGTATGGCCGCTTTATCTGACCAAAGATCTTTCTATGTGATTTCCGGAGAATTTTGTTCCGGGACCCCGGAATCCCGAAAAACCGTGTATTATACACTTCAATTTGAGCCGTTCAGAAGGTCGTACCGGACCCTGTTTCTTTTTCTCACTGTTTTTCAATCACGCTTCCGAGCTCATTTCAGGAATTAACATGTTCGATTTCAGCCTCAAATAACGAGTTTTTAACACATTTTAACACATTTTTCAAGATAACCCGAGGATCGGCGAATGCTGGTTTGTGGCACACCGGCACCCCCAAATGTCTTCCGTTGGTACTCAAAATTTGTGTGGCCTCTTTATCTGACACGAGGAACTTTCTATGTGATTTCCGGAAAATTTTATTCCGGGACCCCGGAATCCCGAAAAACCGTGTATTATATACACTTCAATTTCAGCCATTCGGAAGGTCGTAACGGACCCTATTTCTTTTTCTCCCTGTTTTTCAATCACGCGTCCAAGCTCATTTCAGAAATTAACCTGTTCGATTTCAACCTCAAATAACGAGCTTTAACACATTGATCATGATAATTCGAGGTTCGGCGAATCTTTGGTTTCGCACACCTAAGCACCCCAAATGTCTTCCGTTGGTGCTCAATTGCGTGACCGCTTTATCTGACCCGAGGAACTTTCTATGTGATTTCCGGAGAATTTTGTTCCGGGACCCCGGAATCCCGAAAAACCGTGTATTATACACTTCAACTTCAGCCATTCGGAAGGTCGTACGACCTATTTCTTTTTCTCCTGTTTTTTCACTCACGCGTCCAAGCTCATTTCAGAATTAACCTGTTCGATTTGACCTCAAATAACGAGCTTTAACACATTTTTCACGATAATCCGAGGTTCGGCGAATGTTGGTTTCTGGCACACAGGCACCCCCAAATGTCCTCCGTTGCTCAAATTTTGCGTGGCCGCTTTATCTGGCCCGAGGAACTTTCTATGTGATTTCCGGAGAATTTTGTTCCGGAATCCCGAAAAACCGTGTATTATACACTTCAATTTCAGCCGTTCGGAAGGTCGTACCAGACCCTGTTTTTGTTTCTCCCTGTTTTTCAATCACGCGTCAGAGATCATTTCAGGAATTAACCTGTTCGATTTCAGCCTCAAATAACGAGCTTTAACTCATTTTTCACGATAACCCGAGGATCGGCGAATGCTGGTTTGTGGCACACCGGCACCCCCGAATGTCTTCCGTTGGTACTCAAACTTTGCGTGGCCGCTTTATCTGACACGAGGAACTTTCTATGTGAGTTCCGGAGAATTTTGTTCCGGACCCCAAAAATCCCAAAAACCATGTATTATACACTTCAATTTGAGCCGTTCGGAAAGTCGTACCGGACCCTATTTCTTTTTCTCCTTGTTTTTAAATCACGCGTCCGAGCTCATTTCAGGAATTAACATGTTCGATTTCAGATTCAAATAACGAGCTTTTAACACATTTTAACTCATTTTTCACGATAACCCGAGGATCGGCGAACGCTAGTTTGTGGTACACCGGCACCCCCAAATGTCTTTAGTTAGTACTCAAACTTTGCGTGACCGCTTTATCTGACACGAGGAACTTTCTATGTGATTTCCGGAGAATTTTGTTCTGGGACCCGGAATCCCGAAAAACCGTGTATTATACACTTCAATTTGAGCCGTTCGGAAGGTCGTACCGGACCCTGTTTCTTTTTCTCCCTGTTTTTCAATCACGCGTCCGAGGTCATTTCAGGAATTAACATGTTCGATTTCAGCCTCAAATAACAAGCTTTTAACACATTTTAACACATTTTTCACTATAACCCGAGGATCGGCGAATGCTGGTTTGTGGCACACAGGAACCCCAAATGTCTTCCGTTGGTACTCAAACTTTGCGTGGCCGCTTTATCTGACACGAGGAACTTTTTAGGTGATTTCCGGATAATTTTGTTCCGGGACTCCGGAATCCCGAAAAACCGTGTATCCGTTCGGAAGGTCGTACCGGACCCTGTTTCTTTTTCTCCCTGATTTTCAATCACGCGTCCGAGCTCATTTCAGGAATTAACATGTTCGATTTCAGCCTCAAATAACGAGCTTTTAATACATTTTAACACATTTTTCACGATAACCCGAGGATCGGCGAATGCTGGTTTGTGGCACACCGGAACCCCCAAATGTCTTCCGTTGGTACTCAAAATTTACGTGGCCGCTTTATCTGACACAAGGAACTTTTTATGTGATTTCCGGAGAATTTTGTTCCGGGACCCCGAAATCCCGAAAAACCGTGTATTATACACTTCAATTTGATCCGTTCGGAAGGTCGTACCTGACCCTGTTTCTTTTTCTCCCTGTTTTTCAATCACGCGTCCGAGCTCATTTCAGGAATTAACATGTTCGATTTCAGCCTCAAATAACGAGTTTTTAACACATTTTAACACATTTTTCACTATAACCCCATGATCGGCGAATGCTCGTTTGTGGCACATCGTCACCCCCAAATGTCTTCCGTTTGTACTCAAACTTTGTATGGCCGCTTTATCTGACCAAAGATCTTTCTATGTGATTTCCGGAGAATTATGTTCCGGGACCCCGGAATCCCGAAAAACCGTGTATTATACACTTCAATTTGAGCCGTTCAGAAGGTCGTACCGGACCCTGTTTCTTTTTCTCACTGTTTTTCAATCACGCTTCCGAGCTCATTTCAGGAATTAACATGTTCGATTTCAGCCTCAAATAACGAGTTTTTAACACATTTTTCAAGATAACCCGAGGATCGGCGAATGCTGGTTTGTGGCACACCGGCACCCCCAAATGTCTTCCGTTGGTACTCAAAATTTGTGTGGCCTCTTTATCTGACACGAGGAACTTTCTATGTGATTTCCGGAAAATTTTATTCCGGGACCCCGGAATCCCGAAAAACCGTGTATTATATACACTTCAATTTCAGCCATTCGGAAGGTCGTAACGGACCCTATTTCTTTTTCTCCCTGTTTTTCAATCACGCGTCCAAGCTCATTTCAGAAATTAACCTGTTCGATTTCAACCTCAAATAACGAGCTTTAACACATTTTTCATGATAATTCGAGGTTCGGCGAATGCTGGTTTCTGGCACACCGGCACCCCCAAATGTCTTCCGTTGGTGCTCAATTGCGTGACCGCTTTATCTGACCCGAGGAACTTTCTATGTGATTTCCGGGGAATTTTGTTCCGGGACCCCGGAATCCCGAAAAACCGTGTATTATACACTTCAACTTCAGCCATTCGGAAGGTCGTACCGGACCCTATTTCTTTTTTTCCCTGTTTTTCACTCACGCGTCCAAGCTCATTTCAGGAATTAACCTGTTCGATTTCAGCCTCAAATAACGAGCTTTAACACATTTTTCACGATAATCCGAGGTTCGGCGAATGTTGGTTTCTGGCACACAGGCACCCCCAAATGTCCTCCGTTGCTCAAATTTTGCGTGGCCGCTTTATCTGGCCCGAGGAACTTTCTATGTGATTTCCGGAAAATTTTGTTCCGTAATCCCGAAAAACCGTGTATTATACACTTCAATTTCACCGTTCGGAAGGTCGTACTGACCACTGTTTTTGTTTCTCCTGTTTTTCAATCACGCGTCGAGATCATTTCGAAATTAACTGTTCGATTTCACCTCAAATAACGAGCTTTAACTCATTTTCACGATAACCCGAGGATCGTCGAATCTTTGGTTTGTGGCACACCGGCACCCCCGAATGTCTTCCGTTGGTACTCAAACTTTGCGTGGCCGCTTTATCTGACACGAGGAACTTTCTATGTGAGTTCCGGAGAATTTTGTTCCGGGACCCCGAAATCCCGAAAAACCATGTATTATACACTTCAATTTGAGCCGTTCGGAAAGTCGTACCGGACCCTATTTCTTTTTCTCCTTGTTTTTAAATCACGCGTCCGAGCTCATTTCAGGAATTAACATGTTCGATTTCAGATTCAAATAACGAGCTTTTAACACATTTTAACACATTTTTCACGATAACCCGAGGATCGGCGAACGCTAGTTTGTGGCACACCGGCACCCCCAAATGTCTTTAGTTAGTACTCAAACTTTGCGTGACCGCTTTATCTGACACGAGGAACTTTCTATGTGATTTCCGGAGAATTTTGTTCTGGGACCCATAATCCCGAAAAACCGTGTATTATACACTTCAATTTGAGCCGTTCGGAAGGTCGTACCGGACCCTGTTTCTTTTTCTCCCTGTTTTTCAATCACGCGTCCGAGGTCATTTCAGGAATTAACATGTTCGATTTCAGCCTCAAATAACAAGCTTTTAACACATTTTAACACATTTTTCACTATAACCCGAGGATCGGCGAATGCTGGTTTGTGGCACATCGTCACCCCCAAATGTCTTCCGTTGGTACTCAAACTTTGTATGGCCGCTTTATCTGACACGAAGATCTTTCTATGTGATTTCCGGAGAATTTTGTTCCGGGACCCCGGAATCCCGAAAAACCGTGTATTATATATACACTTCAATTTGATCCGTTCGGAAGGTCGTACGGGACCCCGTTTCTTTTTCTCCCTATTTTTCAATCACGCGTCCGAGCTCATTTCAGGAATTAACATGTTCGATTTCAGCCTCAAATAACAATCTTTTGACACATTTTAACACATTTTTCACTATAAACCGAGGATCGGCGAATGCTGGTTTGTGGCACACCGACACCCCCAAATGTCTTCCGTTGGTACTCAAACTTTGCGTGGCCGCTTTATCTGACATGAGGAACTTTCTGTGTGATTTCCAGAAAATTTTGTTCCGGGACCCCGGAATCCTGAAAAACCGTATATTATACACTTTAATTTGAGCCGTTCGGAAGGTTGTACCGGACCCTGTTTCTTTTTCTCCCTGTTTTTCAATCACGCTTCCGAGCTCATTTCAGGAATTAACATGTTCGATTTCAGCCTCAAATAACGAGTTTTTAACACATTTTTCACGATAACCCGAGGATCGGCGAATGCTGGTTTGTGGCACACAGGAACCCCCAAATGTCTTCCGTTGGTACTCAAACTTTGCGTGGCCGCTTTATCTGACACGAGGAACTTTTTAGGTGATTTCCGGATAATTTTGTTCCGGGACTCCGGAATCCCGAAAAACCGTGTATCCGTTCGGAAGGTCGTCTGGGACCACTTTTCTTTTTCTCCCTGATTTTCAATCACGCGTCCGAGCTCATTTCAGGAATTAACATGTTCGATTTCAGCCTCAAATAACGAGCTTTTAATACATTTTAACACATTTTTCACGATAACCCGAGGATCGGCGAATGCTGGTTTGTGGCACACCGGAACCCCCAAATGTCTTCCGTTGGTACTCAAAATTTACGTGGCCGCTTTATCTGACACGAGGAACTTTTTATGTGATTTCCGGAGAATTTTGTTCCGGGACCCCGAAATCCCGAAAAACCGTGTATTATACACTTCAATTTGATCCGTTCGGAAGGTCGTACCTGACCCTGTTTCTTTTTCTCCCTGTTTTTCAATCACGCGTCCGAGCTCATTTCAGGAATTAACATGTTCGATTTCAGCCTCAAATAACGAGTTTTTAACACATTTTAACACATTTTTCACTATAACCCGATGATCGGCGAATGCTGGTTTGTGGCACATCGTCACCCCCAAATGTCTTCCGTTTGTACTCAAACTTTGTATGGCCGCTTTATCTGACCAAAGATCTTTCTATGTGATTTCCGGAGAATTTTGTTCCGGGACCCCGGAATCCCGAAAAACCGTGTATTATACACTTCAATTTGAGCCGTTCAGAAGGTCGTACCGGACCCTGTTTCTTTTTCTCACTGTTTTTTAATCACGCTTCCGAGCTCATTTCAGGAATTAACATGTTCGATTTCAGCCTCAAATAACGAGTTTTTAACACATTTTAACACATTTTTCAAGATAACCCGAGGATCGGCGAATGCTGGTTTGTGGCACACCGGCACCCCCAAATGTCTTCCGTTGGTGCTCAATTGCGTGACCGCTTTATCTGACCCGAGGAACTTTCTATGTGATTTCCGGAGAATTTTGTTCCGGGACTCCGGAATCCCGAAAAACCGTGTATTATACACTTCAACTTCAGCCATTCGGAAGGTCGTACCGGACCCTATTTCTTTTTCTCCCTGTTTTTCACTCAAGCGTCCAAGCTCATTTCAGGAATTAACCTGTTCGATTTCAGCCTCAAATAACGAGCTTTAACACATTTTTCACGATAATCCGAGGTTCGGCGAATGTTAGTTTCTGGCACACAGGCACCCCCAAATGTCCTCCGTTGCTCAAATTTTGCGTGGCCGCTTTATCTGGCCCGAGGAACTTTCTATGTGATTTCCGGAGAATTTTGTTCCGGAATCCCGAAAAACCGTGTATTATACACTTCAATTTCAGCCGTTCGGAAGGTCGTACCAGACCCTGTTTTTGTTTCTTCCTGTTTTTCAATCACGCGTCAGAGATCATTTCAGGAATTAACCTGTTCGATTTCAGCCTCAAATAACGAGCTTTAACTCATTTTTCACGATAACCCGAGGATCGGCGAATGCTGGTTTGTGGCACACCGGCACCCCCGAATGTCTTCCGTTGGTACTCAAACTTTGCGTGGCCGCTTTATCTGACACGAGGAACTTTCTATGTGAGTTCCGGAGAATTTTGTTCCGGGACCCCGAAATCCCGAAAAACCATGTATTATACACTTCAATTTGAGCCGTTCGGAAAGTCGTACCGGACCCTATTTCTTTTTCTCCTTGTTTTTAAATCACGCGTCCGAGCTCATTTCAGGAATTAACATGTTCGATTTCAGATTCAAATAACGATCTTTTAACACATTTTAACACATTTTTCACGATAACCCGAGGATCGGCGAACGCTAGTTTGTGGCACACCGGCACCCCCAAATGTCTTTAGTTAGTACTCAAACTTTGCGTGACCGCTTTATCTGACACGAGGAACTTTCTATGTGATTTCCGGAGAATTTTGTTACGGGACCCTAGAATCCCGAAAACCGTGTATTATACACTTCAATTTGAGCCGTTCGGAAGGTCGTGCGGACCACTTTCTTTTTCTCCTGTTTTTCAATCACGCGTCCGAGCTCATTTCAGGAATTAACATGTTCGATTTCAGCCTCAAATAACGAGCTTTTAACACATTTCAAAACATTTTTCACGATAACCCGAGGATCGGCGAATGTTGGTTTGTGGCACACCGGCACCCCTAAATGTCTTCCGTTGGTACTCAAACTTTGAGTGGCCGCTTTATCTAACACGATGAACTTTCTATGCGATTTCCGGAGAATTTTGTTCCGGGACCCCGGAATCCCGAAAAACCGTGTATTACACTTCAATTTGAGCCGTTCGGAAGGTCGTGACGGACTGTTTCTTTTTCTCCTTTTTTTTCAATCACGCGTCCGAGCTCATTTCAGGAATTAACATGTTCGATTTTAGCCTCAAATAACGAGCTTTTAACACATTTCAAAACATTTTTCACGATAACCCGAGGATCGGCGAATGCTGGTTTGTGGCACACCGGCACCCCTAAATGTCTTCCGTTGGTACTCAAACTTTGTGTGGCCGCTTTATCTAACACGAGGAACTTTCTATGTGATTTCCGGAGAATTTTGTTCCGGGACCCCGGAATCCCGAAAAACCGTGTATTATATATACACTTCAATTTGATCCGTTCGGAAGGTCGTACGGGACCCTGTTTCTTTTTCTCCCTATTTTTCAATCACGCGTCCGAGCTCATTTCAGGAATTAACATGTTCGATTTCAGCCTCAAATAACAATCTTTTGACACATTTTAACACATTTTTCACTATAAACTGAGGATCGGCGAATGCTGGTTTGTGGCACACCGACACCCCCAAATGTCTTCCGTTGGTACTCAAACTTTGCGTGGCCGCTTTATCTGACATGAGGAACTTTCTGTGTGATTTCCAGAAAATTTTGTTCCGGGACCCCGGAATCCTGAAAAACCGTATATTATACACTTTAATTTGAGCCGTTCGGAAGGTTGTACCGGACCCTGTTTCTTTTTCTCCCTGTTTTTCAATCACGCTTCCGAGCTCATTTCAGGAATTAACATGTACGATTTCAGCCTCAAATAACGAGTTTTTAACACATTTTAACACATTTTTCACGATAACCCGAGGATCGGCGAATGCTGGTTTGTGGCACACAGGAACCCCCAAATGTCTTCCGTTGGTACTCAAACTTTGCGTGGCCGCTTTATCTGACACGAGGAACTTTTTAGGTGATTTCCGGATAATTTTGTTCCGGGACTCCGGAATCCCGAAAAACCGTGTATCCGTTCGGAAGGTCGTACCGGGCCCTGTTTCTTTTTCTCCCTGATTTTCAATCACGCGTCCGAGCTCATTTCAGGAATTAACATGTTCGATTTCAGCCTCAAATAACGAGCTTTTAATACATTTTAACACATTTTTCACGATAACCCGAGGATCGGCGAATGCTGGTTTGTGGCAAACAGAAACCCCCAAATTTCTTCCGTCGGTACTCAAACTTTGCGTGGCCGCTTTATCTGACACAAGGAACGTTTTATGTGATTTCCGGAGAATTTTGTTCCGGGACCCCGAAAAACCGTGTATTATAACTTCAATTTGAGCCGTTCGGAAGGTCGTACCGGACCCTGTTTCTTTTTCTCCCAGTTTTTCAATCACGCGTCCGAGCTCATTTCAGGAATTAACATGTTCGATTTCAGCCTCAAATAACGAGCTTTTAATTCATTTTAACACATTTTTCACGATAACCCGAGGATCGGCGAATGCTGGTTTGTGGCACACCGGAACCCCCAAATGTCTTCCGTTGGTAATCAAACTTTGCGTGGCCGCTTTATCTGACACGAGAAACTTTTTATGTGATTTCCGGAAATTTTTTTTCTGGGACCCTGGAATCCCGAAAAACCGTGTATTATAACTTCAATTTGAGCCGTTCGGAAGGTTGTACCGGACCCTGTTTCTTTTTCTCCCTGTTTTTCAATCACGCGTCCGAGCTCATTTCAGGAATTAACATGTTCGATTTGAGCCTCAAATAACGAGCTTTAACTCATTTTTCACGCATTTTTCACGATAACCTGAGGATCGGCGAATGCTGGTTTGTGGCACACCGGCACCCCCGAATGTCTTCCGTTGGCACTCAAACTTTGCGTGGCCGCTTTATCTGACACGAGGAACTTTCTATGTGATTTCCGGAGAATTTTGTTCCGGGACCCCGGAATCCCGAAAAACCATGTATTATACACTTCAATTTGAGCCGTTCGGAAAGTCGTACCGGACCCTGTTTCTTTTTCTCCCTGTTTTTCAATCACGCGTCCGAGCTCATTTCAGGAATTAACATGTTCGATTTCAGCCTCAAATAACGAGCTTTTAACACATTTTAACACATTTTTCACGATAACCCGAGGATCGGCGAATGCTGGTTTATGGCACACCGGAACCCCCAAATGTCTTCCGTTGGTACTCGAAATTTGCGTGGCCGCTTTATCTGACACGAGGAACTTTTTATGTTATTTCCGGTGAATTTTGTTCCGGGACCCCGGAATCCCGAAAAACCGTGTATAATACACTTCAATTTGAGCCGTACGGAAGGTCGTACCTGACCCTAATTTTTTTCTCCCTGTTTTTCAATCATGCGTCCGAGCTCATTTCAGGAATTAACATGTTCGATTTCAGCCTCAAATAACGAGTTTTTAACACATTTTAAAACATTTTTCACTATAACCCGAGGATCGGCGAATGCTGGTTTGTGGCACATCGGCACCCCCAAATGTCTTCCGTTGGTACTCAAACTTTGTATGGCCGCTTTATCTGACACAAAGATCTTTCTATGTGATTTCCGGAGAATTTTGTTCCGGGACTCCGGAATCCCTAAAAACCGTGTATTATACACTTCAATTTGAGCCGTTCGGAAGGTCGTACCTGACCCTAATTCTTTTTCTCCCTGTTTTTCAATCACGCATCCGAGCTCATTTCAGGAATTAACATGTTCGATTTCAGCCTCAAATAACGAGCTTTTAACACATTTTAACACATTTTTCACGATAACCTGAGGATCGGCGAATGCTGGTTTGTGGCACACAGGAACCCCAAATGTCTTCCGTTGGTACTCAAACTTTACGTGGCCGCTTTATCTGACACGAGGAACTTTTTATGTGATTTCCGGAGAATTTTGTTCCGGGACCCCGGAATCCCGAAAAACCGTGTATTAAAACTTCAATTTAAGTCGTTCGGAAGGTCGTACCGGACCCTGTTTCTTTTTCTCCCTGTTTTTCAATCACGCGTCCGAGCTCATTTCAGGAATTAACATGTTCGATTTCAGCCTCAAATAACGAGCTTTTAATACATTTTAATACATTTTTCAAGATAACCCGAGGATCGGCGAATGCTGGTTTGTGGCACACCGGAACCCCCAAATGTCTTCCGTTGGTACTCAAACTTTGCGTGGCAGCTTTATCTGACACGAGAAACTTTTTATGTGATTTCCGGAAAATTATGTTCCGGGACCCTGGATTCCCGAAAAACCGTGTATTATAACTTCAATTTGAGCCGTTCGGAAGGTTGTACCGGACCCTGTTTGTTTTTCTCCCTGTTTTTCAATCACGCGTCCGAGTTCATTTCAGGAATTAACATGTTCGATTTCAGCCTCAAATAACGAGGTTTTAACACATTTTAACACATTTTTCACGATAACCCGAGGATCGGCGAATGCTGGTTTAAGGAACACCGGAACCCCCAAATGTCTTCCGTTGGTACTCAAAATTTGCGTGGCCGCTTTATCTGACACGAGGAACTTTTTATGTGATTTCCGGTGAATTTTGTTCCGGGACCCCGAAATCTCGATAAACCGTGTATTATACGCTTCAATTTGACCCTGTTTATTTTTGTCCCTGTTTTTCAATCACGCGTTCGAGCTCATTTCAGGAATTAACATGTTCGATTTCAGCCTCAAATATCGAGCTTTTAACATATTTTAACACATTTTTCACGATAACCCGAGGATCGGCGAATACTGGTTTGTGGCGCATCGGCACCCCCAAATGTCTTCCGTTGGTACTCCAACTTTGTATGGCCGCTTTATCTGACACAAAGATCTTTCTATGTGATTTCCGGAGAATTTTGTTCCGGGACTCCGGAATCCCGAAAAACCGTGTTTTATACACTTCAATTTGAGACGTTCGGAAGGTCGTACCGGACCCTGTTTCTTTTTCTCCCTGTTTTTCAATCACGCGTCCGAGCTCATTTCAGGAATTAACATGTTCGATTTCAGCCTCATATAACGAGCTTTTAACACATTTTAACACATTTTTCACGATAACCCGAGAATCGGCGAATGCTGGTTTGTGGCACACAGGAACCCCCAAATGTCTTCCGTTGGTACTCAAACTTGGTATAGCCGCTTTATCTGACACGAGGAACTTTTTATGTGATTTCCGGAGAATTTTGTTCCGGGACCCCGGAATCCCGAAAAACTGTGTATTAAAACTTCAATTTAAGTCGTTCGGAAGGTCGTACCGGACCCTGTTTCTTTTTCTCCCTGTTTTTCAATCACGCGTCTGAGCTCATTTCAGGAATTAACATGTTCGATTTCAGCCTCAAATAACAAGCTTTTAACACATTTTAACACATTTTTCACTATAACCCGAGGATCGGCGAATGCTGGTTTGTGGCACACCGGCACCCCCAAATGTCTTCCGTTGATACTCAAACTTTGCGTGGCCGCTTTATCTGACATTAGGAACTTTCTGTGTCAATTACAGAGAATTTTGTTCCGGGACCCCGGAATCTTGAAAAACCGTATATTATACACTTCAATTTGAGTCGTTCGGAAGGTCGTACCGGACCCTGTTTCTTTTTCTCCCTGTTTTTCAATCACGCTTCCGAGCTCATTTCAGGAATTAACATGTTCGATTTCAGCCTCAAATAACGAGTTTTTAACACATTTTAACACATTTTTCACGATAACCCGAGGATCGGCGAATGCTGATTTGTGGCACACCGGCACCCCCAAATTTCTTCCGTTGATACTCAAACTTTGTGTGGCCTCTTTATCTGATACGAGGAACTTTCTATGTGATTTCCGGAGAATTTTGTTCCGGGACCCCGGAATCCCGAAAAACCGTGTATTATACACTTCAATTTCAGCCGTTCGGGAGGTCGTACCGGACCCGGTTTCTTTTTCTCCCTGTTTTTAAATCACGCGTCCTAGCTCATTTCAGGAGTTAACCTGTTCGATTTCAGCCTCAAATAAGGAGTTTTAACGCATTTTTCACGATAATCCGAGTTTCGGCGAATGTTGGTTTCTGGCAAACCGGCACCCCCAAATGTCTTCCGTTGGTCCCCAAATTTTGCGTGGTTGCTTTATCTGATCCCAGGAACATCCTATGCGATTTCCAGAGAATTTTGTTCCGGGACCTCGGAATCTAGAAAAACCGTGTATTATACACTTCAATTTCAGCCGTTCGGGAGGTCGTACCGGACCCGGTTTCTTTTTCTCCCTGTTTTTCAATCACGCATCCTAGCTCATTTCAGGAGTTAACCTAATCGATTTCAGCCTCAAATAAGGAATTTTAACGCATTTTTCAAGATAATCCGAGTTTCGGCGAATGTTGGTTTCTGGCACACCGGCACCCTCAAATGTCTTTCTTTAGTGCTGAAATTTTGCGTGGCCGCTTTATCTGACCCCAGGAACATCCTATGCGATTTCCGGAGAATTTTGTTCCGGAATCCCGAAAAACCGTGTATTATATACTTCAATTTCAGCCGTTCGGGAGGTCGTACCGGACCCGGTTTCTTTTTCTTCCTGTTTTTCTATCACGCGTCCTAGCTCATTTCAGGAGTTAACCTAATCGATTTCAGCCTCAAATAAGAAGTTTTAACGCATTTTTCACGATAATCCGAGTTTCGGCGAATGCTGGTTTATGGCACACCGGGACCCCCAAATGTCTTCCGTTGGTGCTCAAATTTTGCGTGGCCGCTTTATCTGACCTCAGGAACATCCTATGCAATTTCCAGAGAATTTTGTTCTGGGACCACGGAATCCCGAAAAAACGTGTATTATACACTTCAATTTCTGCCGTTCGGGAGGTCGTACCGGACCCAGTTTCTTTTTCACCATGTTTTTCAATCAAGCATCCTAGCTCATTTCAGGAGTTAACCTGTTCGATTTCAGCCTCAAATAACGAGTTTTAACGCATTTTCCCCCAAATGTCTTCCGTTGGTGCTCAAATTTTGCGTGGCCGCTTTATCTGACCCGAGGAACATCCTATTCGATTTCCGGAGAATTTTGTTCCGGGACCCCGAAATCCCGAAAAACCGTGTATTATATACTTCAATTTCAGCCGTTCGGGAGGTCGTACCGAACCCGGTTTCTTTTTCTCCCTGTTTTATCTATCACGCGTCCTAGCTCATTTCAGGAGTTAACCTAATCGATTTCAGCCTCAAATAAGGAGTTTTAACGCATTTTCCACGATAATCCGAATTTCGGCGAATGTTGGTTTCTGGCACACCGGCACCCTCAAATGTCTTTCGTTGGTGCTCAAATTTTGCGTGGCCGCCTTATCTGATCCAGGAACATCCTATGCGATTTTCGGAGAATTTTGTTCCGAGACCCCGGAATCCCGAAAAACCGTTTATTATACACTTCAATTTCAGCCGTTCGGGAGGTCGTACCGGACCCGGTTTCTTTTTCTCCCTGTTTTTCAATCACGCGTCCTAGCTCATTTAAGGAGTTAACCTGTTCGATTTCAGCCTCAAATAACGAGTTTTAACGCATTTTTTACGATAATCCGAGTTCGGCGAATGCTGGTTTCTGGCACACCGGCACCCCCAAATGTCTTCCGTTGGTGCTTAAATATTGCGTGGCCGCTTTATCTGACCCCAGGAACATCCTATGCGATTTCCAGAGAATTTTGTTCCGGGACCCCGGAATCCCGAAAAACCGTGTATACACTTCAATTTCAGCCGGGAGGTCGTACCGGACCCGGTTATTTTCCGGACCCATTTTCTTTTTTTCCCTGTTTTTCAATCACGCGTCCTAGCTCATTTCAGGAGTTAAGCTGTTCGATTTCAGCCTCAAATAACGAGTTTTAACGCATTTTTCACGATAATCCGAGTTTCGGCGAATGCTGGTTTCTGGCATACTGGCACCACCAAATGTCTTCCGTTGATTCTCAAATTTTGCGTGGCCACTTTATCTGACCCCAGGAACATCCTATACGATTTCAGGAGAATTTTGTTCCGGAACCCCGGAATCCCGAAAAACCGTGTATTATACACTTCAATTTCAACCATTCGGGAGGTCGTACCGGACCCGGTTTCTTTTTCTCCCTGTTTTTCAATCACGCGTCCTAGCTCATTTCAGGACTTAACCTGTTCGATTTCAGCCTCAAATAACGAGTTTTAACGCATTTTTCACGATCATCCGAGTTTCGGCGAATGCTGGTTTCTGGCACCCCGGCACCCCCAAATGTCTTCCGTTGGTGCCCAAATTTTGCTTGGCTGCTTTATCTGATCCCAGGAACATCCTATGCGATTTCCGTAGAATTTTGTTCCGGGACCTCGGAATCCCGAAAAACCGTGTATTATACAATTCAATTTCTACCGTTCGGGAGGTCGTACCGGACCCGGTTTCTTTTTCTCCCTGTTTTTCAATCACGCGTCCTAGCTCATTTCAGCAGTTAACCTGTTCGATTTCAGCCTCAAATAAAGAGTTTTAACACATTTTTCACGATAATCCGAGTTTCGGCGAATGCTGGTTTCTGTCACACCGGCACCCCCAAATGTCTTCCGTTGGTGCTCAAATATTGCGTGGCCGTTTTATCTGACCCCAGAACATCCCTTGCGATTTCCGGAGAATTTTGTTCCGGAACCCCAACATCCCGAAAAACCGTGTATTATACACTTCAATTTCAGCCGTTCGGGAGGTCGTACCAGACCCGGTTTCTTTTTCTCCCTGTTTTTCAATCACGCGTCCTAGCTCATTTCAGGAGTTAACCTTTCGATTTCAGCCTCAAATAACGAGTTTTAACGCATTTTTCACGATAATCCGAGTTTCGGCGAATGCTGGTTTCTGGCACACCGGCACCCCCAAATGTTTTCCGTTGGTGCTCAAATATTGCGTGGCCGCTTTATCTGACACCAGGAACATCCTATGCGATTTCCATAGAATTTTGTTCCGGGACCCCGGAATCCCGAAAAACCGTGTATTATACACTTCAATTTCAGCCGGGAGGTCGTACCGGACCCGGTTATTTTCCGGACCCGGTTTCTTTTTCTCCCTGTTTTTCAATCACGTGTCCTAGCTCATTTCAGGAGTTAACCTGTTCGATTTCAGCCTCAAATAACGAGTTTTAACGCATTTTTCACGATAATCAGGAGTTTCGGCGAATCTTTGTTTCGCACACCGGCACCACCAAATGTCTTCCGTTGATGCTCAAATTTTGCGTGGCCACTTTATCTGACCCCAGGAACATCCTATGCGATTTCCGGAGAATTTCGTTCCGGGACCCCGGATTCCCGAAAAACCGTGTATTATACACTTCAATTTCAGCCGTTCGGGAGGTCGTACCGTACCCGGTTTCTTTGTCTCCCTGTTTTTCAATCACGCGTCCTAGCTCATTTTAGCAGTTAACCCGTTCGATTTCAGCCTCAAATAACGAGTTTAAACGCATTTTTCACGATAATCCGAGTTTCTGCGAATGCTGGTTTCTGGCACACCGGCACCCCAAAATATCTTCCGTTGGTGCTCAAATTTATCGTGGCCGCTTTATCTGACCCCAGGAACATCCTATGCGATTTCCGGAAAAAAAATTTCCGGGACCCCGGAATCTTTAAAAACCGTGTATTATACACTTCAATTTCAGCCGTTCGGGAGGTCGTACCGGACCCGGTTTCTTTTTTTCCCTGTTTTTCAATCACGCGTCCTAGCTCATTTCAGGAGTTAACCTGTTCGATTTAAGCCTGAAATAACGAGTTTTAACGCATTTTTCACGATAATCTGAGTTTCGGCGAATCTTGGTTTTAAGCACACCGCACCCCAAAGACCCCCAAATGTCTTCCGTTGCTGCTCAAATTTTGTGTGGCCGCTTTATCTGAACCCAGGAACATCCTATGCGATTCTCGGAGAATTTTGATCTGGGACCCCGGAATCCGGAAAAACCGTGTATTATAAACTTTAATTTCAGCCGTTCGGGAGGTCGTACCGGGCCCGGTTTCTTTTTCTCCCTGTTTTTCAATCACGCGTCCTAGCTCATTTTAGCAGTTAACCTGTTTGATTTCAGCCTCAAATAACGAGTTCTAACGCATTTTTCACGATAATCCGAGTTTCGGCGAATACTGGTTTCTGGCACACCGGCACCTCCAAATGTCTTCCGTTGGTGCTCAAATTTTGCGTGGCCGCTTTATCTGACCCCAGGAACATCCTATGCGATTTCCGGAGAATTTTGTTCCGGGACCCCGGAATCCCGAAAAACCGTGTATTATACACTTCAATTTCAGCCGTTCGGGAGGTCGTACCGGACCCGGTTTCTTTTTCTCCCTGTTTTTAAATCACGCGTCCTAGCTCATTTCAGGAGTTAACCTGTTCGATTTCAGCCTCAAATAACGAGTTTTAACGCATTTTCACGATAATCCGAGTTTCGCGAATGCGGTTTCGCACACCGCACCCCCAAATGTCTTCCGTTGGTGCTCAAATTTTGCGTGGCCGCTTATCTCGAGCCCAGGAACATCCTATGATATTTCCGAGAATTTTGTTCCGGGACCCCCTAATCCCGAAAACCGTGTATTATACACTTCAATTTCACCGTTCGGGAGGTCGTCACTGGACCCGGTTTCTTTTTCTCCCTGTTTTTTAATCACGCGTCCTAGCTCATTTCAGGAGTTAACTTGTTCGATTTCGACCTCAAATAACGAGTTTTAACGCATTTTTCACGATAATCCGATTTTCTATAATCTTTGGTTTCGCACACCGCACCCCCCAAATGTCTTCCGTTGGTGCTCAAATTTTGCGTGGCCGCTTTATCTGACCCCAGGAACATCCTATGAGATTTCCGGAGAATTTTGTTCCGGGACCCCTAATCCGTAAAAATCGTGTATTATACACTTTAATTTCACCGTTCGGGAGGTCGTCTGACCGGTTTCTTTTTCTCCCTGTTTTCAATCACGCGTCCTATCTCATTTAAGGAGTTAACTGTTCGATTTCAGCCTCAAATAACGAGTTTTAACGCATATTTCACGATAATTCGAGTTTCGGCGAATCTTTGGTTTCGGCACACACCGCACCCCAAATGTCTTCCGTTGGTGCTCAAATTTTGCGTGGTGCTTTATCGACTCCAGGAACATCCTATGCGATTTCCGGAGAATTTTGTTCCGGGACCCCAAAAAACCGTGTATTATACACTTCAATTTCGACCGTTCGGGAGGTCGTCTGGGACCCGGTTTCTTTTCTCCCTGTTTTTAATCACGCGTCCTAGCTCATTTCAGAGTTAACCCGTTTGATTTCACCTCAAATAACGAGTTTTAACGCATTTTTCACGATAATCCGAGTTTCGGCGAATCTTTGGTTTCGCACACCAAAGACACCTAAATGTCTTCCGTTGGTGCTCAAATTTTGTGTAACCGCTTTACCTGACCCCAGGAACATCCTAAGCGATTTCCGGAGAATTTTGTTTCGGGACCATGGAATCCCGAAAAACCGGGTATTATACACTTCAATTTCAGTCGTTCGGGAGGTCGAACAGGACCCGGTTTCTCTTTCTCCCTGTTTTTCAATCACGCGTCCTAGCTCATTTTAGGAGTTAACCTGTTCGATTTCAGCCTCAAATAACGAGTTTTAACGAATTTTTCACGATAATCCGTGTTTCGGCGAATGTTGATTTCTGGTACACCGGCACGAACAAATGTCCTCCGTTTGTGCTCAAATTTTGCGTGGCCGCTTTATCTGACCTCAGGAACATCCTATGCGATTTTCGGAGAATTTTATTCCGGGACCCCGGAATCCCGAAAAACCTTGTATTATACACTTCAATTTCAGCCGTTCGGGAGGTCGTACCAGACCCGGTTTCTTTTTCTCCCTGTTTTTCAATCACGCGTCCTAGCTCATTTAAGGAGTTAACCTGTTCGATTTCAGCCTCAAATAACGAGTTTTAACGCATTTTTCACGATAATCCGAGTTTCGCGAATCTTTGGTTTAACACCGGCACCCCCAAATGTCTTCCGTTGGTGCTCAAATTTTGCGTGGCCGCTTTATCTGACCCCAGGAACATCCTATGCGATTTCCGGAGAATTTTGTTCCGGGACCCCGGAATCCCGAAAAATCGTGTATTATTATACACTTCAATTTCAGCCTTCGGGAGGTTGTACCGGACCCGGTTTCTTTTTCTCCCTGTTTTTCAATCACGCGTCTTAGCTCATTTCAGGAGTTAACCTGTTCGATTTCAGACTAAAATAACGAGTTTTAACGCATTTTTCACGATAATCCGTGTTTCGGCGAATGCTTGATTTACGCACACCGCACCCCCCCAAATGTCCTCCGTTTGTGCTCAAATTTTGCGTGGCCGCTTTATCTGACCCCAGGAACATCCTATGCGATTTCCGGAGAATTTTGTTCCGGGACCCCGGAAACCGAAAAACCGTGTATTATAATCTTCAATTTTAGCCGTTCGGGAGGTCGTTTCGAACCCGGTTTCTTTTTCTCCCTGTTTTTCAATCACGCGTCCTAGCTCATTTCAAGAGTTAACCTGTTTGATTTCAGCCTCAAATAACGAGTTTTAACGCATTTTTCACGATAATTCGAGTTTCGGCGAATGCTGGTTTCTGGCACACCAGCACCCCTAAATGTCTTCCGTTGGTGCTCAAATTTTGCGTGACCGCTTTAACTGACCCCAGGAACATCCTAAGCGATTTCCGGAGAATTTTGTTCCGGGACCCCGGAATCCAGAAAAATCGGGTATTATACACTTCAATTTCAGCCGTTCGGGAGGTCGTAAAGGACCCGGTTTCTTTTTCTCCCTGTTTTTCAATCACGCGTCCTAGCTCATTTCAGGAGTTAACCTGTTCGATTTCAGCCTCAAATAACGAGTTTTAACGCATTTTTCACGATAATCCGAGTTTCGGCGAATGCTGGTTTCTGGCACACACCGGCACCCCCAAATGTCTTCCGTTGGTGCTCAAATTTTGCGTGGCCGCTTTATCTGACCCCAGGAACATCCTATGAGATTTCCGGAGAATTTTGTCCCGGGACCCCGGAATCCAGAAAAATCGTGTATTATACACTTCAATTTCAGCCGTTCGGGAGGTCGTACCGGACCCGGTTTCTTTTTCTCCCTGTTTTTCAATCACGCGTCCTATCTCATTTAAGGAGTTAACCTGTTCGATTTCAGTCTCGAATAACGAGTTTTAACGCATTTTTCATGAGAATCCGAGTTTCGGCGAATGCTGGTTTCTGGCACACCGGCACCCCCAAATGTCTTCCGTTGGTGCTCAAATTTTGCGTAACCGCTTTACCTGACCCCAGGAACATCCTAAGCGATTTCCAGAGAATTTTGTTCCGGGACCCCGGAATCCCGAAAAACCGGGTATTATACACTTTCAATTTCAGTCGTTCGGGAGGTCGAACAGGACCCGGTTTCTTTTTCTCCCTGTTTTTCAATCACGCGTCCTAGCTCATTTCAGGAGTTAACCTGTTCGATTTCAGCCTCAAAAAACGAGTTTTAACGCATTTTTCACGATAATTCGAGTTTCGGCGAATGCTGGTTTCTGGCACACCAACACCCCCAAATGTCTTCCGTTGGTGCTCAAATTTTGCGTAACCGCTTTACTTTACGACCCCAGAACATCCTAAGCGATTTCAGAAATTTTGTTCCGGACCCCGAATCCCGAAAAACCGGTATTATACACTTTCAATTTCGATCGTTCGGGAGGTCGAACCGGACCCGGTTTCTTTTTCTCCCTGTTTTTCAATCACGCGTCCTAGCTCATTTCAGGAGTTAACCTGTTCGATTTCAGCCTCAAATAACGAGTTTTAACGCATTTTTCACGATAATCCGTGTTTCGGCGAATGCTGATTTCTGGCACACCGACACCCCCAAATGTCCTCCGTTTGTGCTCAAATTTTGCGTGGCCGCTTTATCTGACCCCAGGAACATCCTATGCGATTTTCGGAGAATTTTATTCCGGGACCCCGGAATCCCGAAAAACCTTGTATTATACACTTGAATTTCAGCCGTTCGGGAGGTCGTACCAGACCCGGTTTCTTTTTCTCCCTGTTTTTCAATCACGCGTCCTAGCTCATTTAAGGAGTTAACCTGTTCGATTTCAGCCTCAAATAACGAGTTTTAACGCATTTTTCACGATAATCCGACTTTCGGCGAATCTTTGGTTTCGCACACCGGCACCCCCAAATGTCTTCCGTTGGTGCTCAAATTTTGCGTGGCCGCTTTATCGACCCACAACATCCTATGCGATTTCCGGAGAATTTTGTTCGGGACCCCTAATCCCGAAAAATCGTTTATTATTATACACTTCAATTTCGACCTTCGGGAGGTCGTGCACGGACCCGGTTTCTTTTTCTCCTGTTTTTCAATCACGCGTCCTAGCTCATTTCGAGTTAAGTGTTCGATTTCAGCCTCAAATAACGAGTTTTAACGCATTTTCACGATAATCCGTGTTTCGGCGAATGCTGATTTCTGGCACACACGGCACCCCCAAATGTCCTCCGTTTGTCCTCAAATTTTGCGTGGCCGCTTTATCTGACCCCAGGAACATCCTATGAGATTTCCGGAGAATTTTGTTCCGGGACCCCGGAATCCCGAAAAATCGTGTATTATTATACACTTCAATTTCAGCCTTCGGAGGTCGTCTGGACCGGTTTCTTTTTCTCCTGTTTTTCAATCACGCGTCCTAGCTCATTTCAGAGTTAACTGATCGATTTCACCTCAAATAACGAGTTTTAACGCATTTTCACAATAATCCGTGTTTCGGCGAATGCTGATTTCTGGCACACCGGCACCCCCAAATGTCTTCCGTTTGTGCTCAAATTTTGCGTGACCGCTTTATCTGACCCCAAGAACATCCTATGCGATTTTCGGAGAATTTTGTTCCGGGACCCCGGAATCCCGAAAAATCGTGTATTATACACTTCAATTTCAGCCGTTCGGGGAGGTCGTCTCGGACCCGGTTTTTTTCTCCCTGTTTTTCAATCACGCGTCCTATCTCATTTAAGGAGTTAAGTTTGTTCGATTTCACCTCAAATAACGAGTTTTAACTCATTTTTCACGATAATCCAAGTTTCGGCGAATCTTTGGTTTCGCACACCGCACCTCCAAATGTCTTCCGTTGGTGCTCAAATTTTGCGTGGCCGCTTTATCTGACCCCAGGAACATCCTATGCGATTTCCGGAGAATTTCTTTCCGGGACCCCGGAATCCTGAAAAATCGTGTATTTTATACACTTCAATTTCAGCCGTTCGGGAGGTCGTACCGGACCCGGTTTCTTTTTCTCCCTGTTTTTCAATCACGCGTCCTAGCTCATTTCAGGAGTTAACCTGTTCGATTTCAGCCTCAAATAACGAGTTTTAACGCATTTTCACGATAATCGAGTTTCGGCGAATCTTTGATTTCTCGCACACCGCACCCCCAAATGTCTTTCGTTTGTGCTCAAATTTTGCGTGGCGCTTTATCGACCCCAGAACATCCTATGCTATTTTCGGAGAATTTTGTTCCGGGACCCCTTTGATCCCGAAAACCGTGTATTTTATACACTTCAATTTCAGCCGTTCGGGAGGTCGTTCCAGACCCGGTTTCTTTTCCTCCCTGTTTTTCAATCACGCGTCCTAGCTCATTTTAGGAGTTAACCTGTTCGATTTTAGCCTCAAATAACGAGTTTTAACGCATTTTTCACGATAATCCGAGTTTCGGCGAATGCTGATTTCTGGCACACCGGCACCCCCAAATGTCTTCCGTTTGTGCTCAAATTTTGCAAGGCCGCTTTATCTGACCCCAGGAACATTCTATGCGATTTTCAGAGAATTTTGTTCCGGGACCCCGGAATCCCGAAAAACCGTGTATTATACACTTCAATTTCAGCCGTTCCGGAGGTCATAGCAGACCCGGTTTCTGTTTCTCCCTGTTTTTCATTTACGCGTCCTAGCTCATTTTAGGAATTAACCTGTTCGATTTCAGCCTCAAATAACGAGTTTTAACGCATTTTTCACAATAATCCGAGTTTCGCGAATCTTTGGTTTACGCACACCGCACCCCAAATATCTTCCGTAGGTGCTCAAATTTTGCGTGGCCGCTTTATCTGACTGACCCCAGGAACATCCTATGCGATTTCCGGAGAATTTTATTCCGGACCCCGACTTCAAAACCGTGTATTATACACTTCAATTTCAGCCGTTCGGGAGGTCGTACCGGACCCGGTTTCTTTTTCTCCCTGTTTTTCAATCACGCGTCCTAGCTCATTTCAGGAGTTAACCTGTTTGATTTCAGCCTCAAATAACGAGTTTTAACGCATTTTTCACGATAATTCGAGTTTCGGCGAATCTTTGGTTTCGGCACACCAAAGACCCTAAATGTCTTCCGTTGGTGCTCAAATTTTGCGTAACCGCTTTACCTGACCCCAGGAACATCCTAAGCGATTTCCAGAGAATTTTGTTCCGGGACCCCGGAATCCCGAAAAACCGGGTATTATACACTTTCAATTTCAGTCGTTCGGGAGGTCGAACAGGACCCGGTTTCTTTTTCTCCCTGTTTTTCAATCACGCGTCCTAGCTCATTTCAGAGTTAACCTTGTTCGATTTCAGCCTCAAATAACGAGTTTTAACGCATTTTCACGATAATCCGTGTTTCGGCGAATCTTTGATTTCTCGCACACCGACACCCCCAAATGTCCTCCGTTTGTGCTCAAATTTTGCGTGGCCGCTTTATCGACCCAGAACATCCTATGCGATTTTCGGAGAATTTTATTCCGGGACCCCTAATCCCGAAAAACCTTGTATATACACTTGAATTTCAGCCGTTCGGGAGGTCGTACCGGACCCGGTTTCTTTTTCTCCCTGTTTTTCAATCACGCGTCCTAGCTCATTTAAGGAGTTAACCTGTTCGATTTCAGCCTCAAATAACGAGTTTTAACGCATTTTCACGATAATCCGAGTTTCGGCGAATCTTTGGTTTCGCACACCGCACCCCCAAATGTCTTCCGTTGGTGCTCAAATTTTGCGTGGCCGCTTTATCTCGACCCCACAACATCCTATGCGATTTCCGGAGAATTTTGTTCGGGACCCCTAATCCCGAAAAATCGTTTATTATTATACACTTCAATTTCACCTTCGGAGGTCGTATGGACCCGGTTTCTTTTTCTCCCTGTTTTTCAATCACGCGTCCTAGCTCATTTCAGGAGTTAAGCTGTTCGATTTCAGCCTCAAATAACGAGTTTTAACGCATTTTTCACGATAATCCGTGTTTCGGCGAATGCTGATTTCTGGCACACACGGCACCCCCAAATGTCCTCCGTTTGTCCTCAAATTTTGCGTGGCCGCTTTATCTGACCCCAGGAACATCCTATGAGATTTCTGGAGAATTTTGTTCCGGGACCCCGGAATCCCGAAAAATCGTGTATTATTATACACTTCAATTTCAGCCTTCGGGAGGTCGTACCGGACCCGGTTTCTTTTTCTCCCTGTTTTTCAATCACGCGTCCTAGCTCATTTCAGGAGTTAACCTGATCGATTTCAGCCTCAAATAACGAGTTTTAACGCATTTTTCACAATAATCCGTGTTTCGGCGAATGCTGATTTCTGGCACACCGGCACCCCCAAATGTCTTCCGTTTGTGCTCAAATTTTGCGTGGCCGCTTTATCTGACCCCAAGAACATCCTATGCGATTTTCGGAGAATTTTGTTCCGGGACCCCGGAATCCCGAAAAATCGTGTATTATACACTTCAATTTCAGCCGTTCGGGAGGTCGTACCGGACCCGGTTTTTTTTTCTCCCTGTTTTTCAATCACGCGTCCTATCTCATTTAAGGAGTTAAGCTGTTCGATTTCAGCCTCAAATAACGAGTTTTAACTCATTTTTCACGATAATCCAAGTTTCGGCGAATCTTTGGTTTAAGCACACCACCTCCAAATGTCTTCCGTTGGTGCTCAAATTTTGCGTGGCCGCTTTATCTGACCCCAGGAACATCCTATGCGATTTCCGGAGAATTTCTTTCCGGGACCCCGGAATCCTGAAAAATCGTGTATTTTATACACTTCAATTTCAGCCGTACGGGAGGTCGTACCGGACCCGGTTTCTTTTTCTCCTTGTTTTTCAATCACGCGTCCTAGCTCATTTCAGGAGTTAACCTGTTCGATTTCAGCCTCAAATAACGAGTTTTAACGCATTTTTCACGATAATCTGAGTTTCGGCGAATGCTGATTTCTGGCACACCGGCACCCCCAAATGTCTTCCGTTTGTGCTCAAATTTTGCGTGGCCGCTTTATCTGACCCCAGGAACATCCTATGCTATTTTCGGAGAATTTTGTTCCGGGACCCCGGAATCCCGAAAAACCGTGTATTTTATACACTTCAATTTCAGCCGTTCGGGAGGTCGTTCCAGACCCGGTTTCTTTTCCTCCCTGTTTTTCAATCACGCGTCCTAGCTCATTTTAGGAGTTAACCTGTTCGATTTTAGCCTCAAATAACGAGTTTTAACGCATTTTTCACGATAATCCGAGTTTCGGCGAATGCTGATTTCTGGCACACCGGCACCCCCAAATGTCTTCCGTTTGTGCTCAAATTTTGCAAGGCCGCTTTATCTGACCCCAGGAACATTCTATGCGATTTTCGGAGAATTTTGTTCCGGGACCCCGGAATCCCGAAAAACCGTGTATTATACACTTCAATTTCAGCCGTTCCGGAGGTCATAGCAGACCCGGTTTCTTTTTCTCCCTGTTTTTAAATCACGCGTCCTAGCTCATTTCAGGAGTTAACCTGTTTGATTTCAGCCTCAAATAACGAGTTTTAACGCATTTTTCACGATAATCAGGAGTTTGGCGAATCTTTGGTTTAAGCACACCAAGTGCACCCCTAAATGTCTTCCGTTCTTTGCTCAAATTTTGTGTGGCCGCTTTATCGAACCCAGGAACATCCTATGCGATTTTCGAGAATTTTGATCCGGACCGAATCCGAAAAACCGTGTATTATACACTTTAATTTCAGCCGTTCGGGAGGTCGTACCGGACCCGGTTTCTTTTTCTCCCTGTTTTTCAATCACGCGTCCTAGCTCATTTTAGCAGTTAACCTGTTCGATTTCAGCCTCAAATAACGAGTTCTAACGCATTTTTCACGATAATCCGAGTTTCGGCGAATACTGGTTTCTGGCACACCGGCACCTCCAAATGTCTTCCGTTGTTGCTCAATTTTTGCGTGGCCGCTTTATCTGACCCCAGGAACATCCTATGCGATTTCCAGAGAATTTTGTTCCGGGACCCCGGAATCCCGAAAAACCGTGTATTATACACTTCAATTTCAACCGTTCGGGAGGTCGTATTGGACCGGTTTCTTTTTCTCCTGTTTTTCAATCACGCGTCCTAGCTCATTTCAGAGTTAACTTTGTTTGATTTCACCTCAAATAACGAGTTTTAACGCATTTTTCACGATAATCCGAGGAGTTTCGGCGAATCTTTGGTTTTACACACCGGCACCCCCAAATGTCTTCCGTTGGAGCTCAAATTTTGCGTGGCCGCTTTATCTGACTCCAGGAACATCCTATGAGATTTCCGGAGAATTTTGTTCCGGGACCCCGGAATCCCGAAAAATCGTGTATTATACACTTCAATTTCAGCCGTTCAGGAGGTCGTACCGGACCCGGTTTCTTTTTCTCCCTGTTTTTCAATCACGCATCCTATCTCATTTAAGGAGTTAACCTGTTCGATTTCAGCCTCAAATAACGAGTTTTAACGCATTTTTCACGATAATCCGAGTTTCGGCGAATCTTTGGTTTACGCACACCTAGCACCCCCAAATGTCTTCCGTTGGTGCTCAAATTTTGCGTGGCTGCTTTATCTGATCTCAGGAACATCCTATGAGATTTCCGGAGAATTTTGTTCCGGGACCCCGAAATTCCGAAAAACCGTGTATTATACACTTCAATTTCAGCCGTTCGGAAGGTCGTACCGGACCCGGTTTCTTTTTCGCCTCAAATAACGAGTTTTAACGCATTTTTCGCGATAATCCGAGTTTCAGCGAATGCTGGTTTCTGGCACACCGGCACCCCTAAATGTCTTCCGTTGGTGCTCAAATTTTGCGTGACCGCTATACCCGACCCCAGGAACATCCTAAGCGATTTCCGAAGAATTTTATTCCGGGACCCCGGAATCCCGAAAAATCGTGGATTATACACTTCAATTTCAGCCGTTCGGGAGGTCGTACCGGACCCGGTTTCTTTTTCTCCCTGTTTTTCAATCACGCGTCCTATCTCATTTAAGGAGTTAACTTTGATTTCGACCTCAAATAACGAGTTTTAACGCATTTTTCACGATAATCCGAGTTTCGGCGAATTCTGGTTTCTGGCACACCGGAACCCCCAAATGTCTTCCGTTGGTGCTCAAATTTTGCGTGGCCGCTTTACCTGACCCCGGGAACATCCTATGCGATTTCCGGAGAATTTTGTTCCGGGACCCCGGAATCCCGAAAAACCAGGTATTATACACTTCAATTTCAGTCGTTCGGGAGGTCGTGCACAGACCGGTTTCTTTTTCTCCCCGTTTTCAATCACGCGTCCTAGCTTATTTCCAGAGTTAACCTGTTCGATTTCAGCCTCAAATAACGAGTTTTAACGCATTTTCACGATAATCCGTGTTTCGGCGAATGCTAATTTACGCACACCGCACCCCCAAATGTCTTCCGTTTGTGCTCAAATTTTGCGTGGCCGCTTCATCCGACCCAGGAACATCCTATGCGATTTTCGGAGAATTTTATTCGGGACCCGAATCCCGAAAACCGTGTATTATACACTTCAATTTCACTAGTTCGGGAGGTCGTACAGGACCCGGTTTCTTTTTCTTCCTGTTTTTCAATCACGCGTCCTAGCTCATTTTAGGAGTTAACTTTTATTCGATTTCGACCTCAAATAACGAGTTTTAACGCATTTTCACGATAATCAGAGTTTCGGCGAATCTTTGGTTTAAAGCACACCGAACCCCAATGTCTTCCGTTGGTGCTCAAATTTTGCGTGGCCGCTTTATCTGACCCCAAGAACATCCTATGCGATTTCCGGAGAATTTTGTTCCGGGACCCCGGAATCCCGAAAAATCGTGTATTATACACTTCAATTTCAGCCGTTCGGGAGGTCGTACCGGACCCGGTTTCTTTTTCTCCCTGTTTTCAATCACGCGTCCTATCTCATTTAGGGAGTTAACTTGTTCGATTTCAGCCTCAAATAACGAGTTTTAACGCATTTTTCACGATAATCCGAGTTTCGGCGAATGCTGGTTTCTGGCACACCGGCACCCCCAAATATCTTCCGTTGGTGCTCAAATTTTGCGTGGCCGCTTTATCTGACCCCAGGAACATCCTATGAGATTTTCGGATAATTTTGGTCCGGGACCCCGGAATCTCGAAAAAACCCCAGGAACACTTCAATTTCAGCCGTTCGGGAGGTCGTACCGGACCCGGTTTCTTTTTCTCCCTGTTTTTCAATCACGCATCCTATCTCATTTAAGGAGTTAACCTGTTCGATTTCAGCCTCAAATAACGAGTTTTAACGCATTTTTCACGATAATCCGAGTTTCGGCGAATGCTAGTTTCTGGCACACCGGCACCCCCAAATGTCTTCCGTTGGTGCTCAAATTTTGCGTGGCCGCTTTATCTGACCCTAGGAACATCCTATGCGATTTCCGGAGAATTTTCTTCCGGGACCCCGGAATTCCGAAAAACCGTGTATTATTATTATATACTTCAATTTCAGCCGTTCGGGAGGTCGTACCGAACCCGGTTTCTTTTTCTCCCTGTTTTTCAATCACGCGTCCTAGCTCATTTCAGGAGTTAACCTGTTCGATTTCAGCCTCAAATAACGAGTTTTAACGCATTTTCACGATAATCCGAGTTTCGGCGAATGCTTGGTTTTAAACACTTGGCACCCCCAAATGTCTTCCGTTGGTGCTCAAATTTTGCGTGGCCGCTTTATCTGATCCTAGGAACATCCTATGCGATTTCCGGAGAATTTTCTTCCGGGACCCCGGAATCCCGAAAAACCGTGTATTATTATTATACACTTCAATTTCAGCCGTTCGGGAGGTCGTACCGGACCCGGTTTCTTTTTCTCCCTGTTTTTCAATCACGCATCCTATCTCATTTAAGGAGTTAACCTGTTCGATTTCAGCCTCAAATAACGAGTTTTAACGCATTTTTCACGATAATCCGAGTTTCGGCGAATGCTAGTTTCTGGCACACCGGCACCCCCAAATGTCTTCCGTTGGTGCTCAAATTTTGCGTGGCCGCTTTATCTGACCCTAGGAACATCCTATGCGATTTCCGGAGAATTTTCTTCCGGGACCCCGGAATCCCGAAAAACCGTGTATTATACACTTAAATTTCAGCCGTTCGGGAGGTCGTACCGGACCCAGTTTCTTTTTCTCCCTGTTTTTGAATCACGCGTCCTAGCTCATTTCAGGAGTTAACTTGTTCGATTTCAGCCTCAAATAACGAGTTTTAACGCATTTTTCACGATAATCCGAGTTTCGGCGAATGCTGATTTCTGGCACACCGGCACCCCCAAATGTCTTCCGTTTGTGCTCAAATTTTGCGTGGCCGCTTTATCTGACCCCAGGAACATCCTATGCGATTTTCGGAGAATTTTGCTCCGGGACCCCGGAATCTCGAAAAACCGTGTATTATACACTTCAATTTCAGCCGTTCGGGAGGTCGTACCAGACCCGGTTTCTTTTTCTCCCTGTTTTTCAATCACGCGTCCTAGCTCATTTTAGGAGTTAACTTGTTCGATTTCAGCCTCAAATAACGAGTTTTAACGCATTTTTCACGATAATCCGTGTTTCGACGAATGCTGGTTTATGGCACACCGGCACCCCCTAATGTCTTCCGTTTGCGTGGCCGCTTTATCTGACCCCAGGAACATCCTATGCGATTTCCGGAGAATTTTGTTCCGGGACCCCGGAATCCCGAAAAATCGTGTATTATACACTTCAATTTCAGCCGTTCGGGAGGTCGTACCGGACCCGGTTTCTTTTTCTCCCTGTTTTTTAATCACGCATCCTATCTCATTTAAGGAGTTAACTTGTTCGATTTAAGCCTCAAATAACGAGTTTTAACGCATTTTTCAAGATAGTCCGAGTTTCGGCGAATGTTGGTTTCTGGCACACCGACACCCCCAAATATCTTCCGTTGGTGCTGAAATTTTTCGTGGCCGCTTTATCTGACCCCAGGAACATCCTATGAGATTTTCGGATAATTTTGGTCCGGACCCGGGAATCCCGAAAAAACCCCAGGAACACTTCAATTTCAGCCGTTCGGGAGGTCGTACCAGACCCGATTTCTTTTTCTCCCTGTTTTTCAATCACGCGTCCTAGCTCATTTTAGGAGTTAACTTGTTCGATTTCAGCCTCAAATAACGAGTTTTAACGCATTTTTCACGATAATCCGAGTTTCGGCGAATGCTGGTTTATGGCACACCGGCACCCCCTAATGTCATCCGTTGGTGCTCAAATTTTGTGTGGCCGCTTTATCTGACCCCAGGAACATCCTATGCGATTTCCGGAGAATTTTGTTCCGGGACCCCGGAATCCCGAAAAATCGTGTATTATACACTTCAATTTCAGCCGTTCGGGAGGTCGTACCGGACCCGGTTTCTTTTTCTCCCTGTTTTTCAATCACGCGTCCTATCTCATTTAAGGAGTTAACTTGTTCGATTTCAGCCTCAAATAACGAGTTTTAACGCATTTTTCACGATAATCCGAGTTTCGGCGAATGTTGGTTTCTGGCACACCGACACCCCCAAATATCTTCCGTTGGTGCTCAAATTTTGCGTGGCCGCTTTATCTGACCTCAGGAACATCCTATGAGATTTTCGGATAATTTTGGTCCGGGACCCCGGAATCCAGAAAAAACCCCAAGAACACTTCAATTTCAGCCGTTCGGGAGGTCGTCTTCCGGTTTCTTTTTCTCCTGTTTTTTCAATCACGCGTCCTAGCTCATTTAAGGAGTTAACCTGTTCGATTTCATCCTCAAATAACGAGTTTTAACGCATTTTCACGATAATCCGGAGTCTCGGCGAATCTTTGGTTTAAGCACACCGCACCCCAAATGTCTTCCGTTGGTGCTCAAATTTTGCGTGGCCCCTTTATCTGACCCTAGGAACATCCTATGCGATTTCCGGAGTATTTTCTTCCGGGACCCCGGAATCCTGAAAAACCGTGTATTATTATTATACACTTCAATTTCAGCCGTTCGGGAGGTCGTACCGGACTCGGTTTTTTTTCTCCCTGTTTTTCAATCACGCGTCCTAGCTCATTTCAGGAGTTAACTTTGTTCGATTTCAGCCTCAAATAACGAGTTTTAACGCATTTTCACGATAATCCGAGTTTCGGCGAATCTTTGATTTACGCACACCGCACCCCCAAATGTCTTCCGTTTGTGCTCAAATTTTGCATGGCCGCTTTATCTGACCCCAGTAACATCCAATGCGATTTTCGGAGAATTTTGCTCCGGGACCTCGAAAAACCGTGTATTATACACTTCAATTTCAGCCGTTCGGGAGGTCGTACCAGACCCGGTTTCTTTTTCTCCCTGTTTTTCAATCACGCGTCCTAGCTCATTTTAGGAGTTAACTTGTTCGATTTCAGCCTCAAATAACGAGTTTTAACGCATTTTTCACGATAATCCGAGTTTCGGCGAATGCTAGTTTATGGCACACCGGCACCCCCTAATGTCTTCCGTTGGTGCTCAAATTTTGCGTGGCCGCTTTATCTGACCCCAGGAACATCCTATGCGATTTCCGGAGAATTTTGTTCCGGGACCCCGGAATCCCGAAAAACCCCCAGGAACACTTCAATTTCAGCCGTTCGGGAGGTCGTACCGGACCCGGTTTCTTTTTCTCCCTGTTTGTCAATCACGCGTCCTATCTCATTTAAGGAGTTAACCTGTTCGATTTCAGCCTCAAATAACGAGTTTTAACGCATTTTTCACGATAATCCGAGTTTCGGCGAATGCTGGTTTCTGGCACACCGGCACCGCCAAATGTCTTCCGTTGGTGCTCAAATTTTGCGTGACCGCTTTATCTGACCCCAGGAACATCCTATGAGATTTCCAAAGAATTTTGTTCCGGGACCCCGGAATCCCGAAAAATCGTGTATTATACACTTCAATTTCAGCCGTTCGGGAGGTCGTACCGGACCCGGTTTCTTTTTCTCCCTGTTTTCAATCACGCGTCCTATCTCATTTAAGGAGTTAACCTGTTCGATTTCAGCCTCAAATAACGAGTTTTAACGCATTTTTCACGATAATCCGAGTTTCGGCGAATCCTGGTTTCTGGCACACTGGCACCCCCAAATTTCTTCCGTTGGTGCTCAAATTTTGCGTGACCGCTTTATCTGACCCCAGGAACATCCTATGAGATTTCCGGAGAATTTTGGTCCGGGACCCCGGAATCCCGAAAAACCGTGTATTATACACTTCAATTTCAGCCGTTCGGGAGGTCGTACCAGACCCGGTTTCTTTTTCTCCCTGTTTTTCTATCACTCGTCCTAGCTCATTTTAGGAGTTAACCTGTTCGATTTCAGCCTCAAATAACGAGTTTTAACGCATTTTTCACGATAATCCGAGTTTCGGCGAATGCTGGTTTCTGGCACACCGGCACCCCAAATGTCTTCCGTTGGTGATCAAATTTTGCGTGGCCGCTTTATCTGACCCCAATAACATCCTATGAGATTTCTGGAGAATTTTGTTCCGAGACCCCGAAATCCCGAAAAACCGTGTATTATACAGTTCAATTTCAGCCGTTCGGGAGGTCGAACCGGACCCAGTTTCCTGTTTTTCTATCACGCGTCCTAGCTCATTTAAGGAGTTAACCTGTTCGATTTCAGACTCAAATAACGAGTTTTAACGCATTTTTCACGATAATCCGAGTTTCGGCGAATCTTTGGTTTACGCACACCGGCACCCCCAAATGTCTTCCGTTGGTGCTCAAATTTTGCGTGGCCGCTTTATCTGACCCCAGGAACATCCTATGCGATTTCCGGAGAATTTTTTCTGGGATCCCGGAATCCCGAAAAACCGTGTATCACACTTCAATTTCAGCCGTTCGGGAGGTCGTACCGGACCCTGTTTCTTTTTTTTCCTTGTTTTTCAATCACGCATCCTAGCTCATTTTAGGAGTTAACCTGTTTGATTTCAGCCTCAAATAACGAGTTTTACCGCATTTTTCACGATAATCCGAGTTTCGGCGAATGCTAGTTTCTGGCACACCGGCACCCCAGCACACCCAAATGTCTTCCGTTGGTGCTCAAATTTTGCGTGGCCGCTTTATCTGACCCCAGGAACATCCTATGCGATATCCGGAGAATTTTGTTCCGGAACCCCGGAATCCCGAAAAACCGTGTATTATACACTTAAATTTCAGCCGTTCGGGAGGTCGTACCGGACCCAGTTTCTTTTTCTCCCTTTTTCAATCACGCGTCCTAGCTCATTTTAGGAGTTAACCTGTTCGATTTCAGCCTCAAGTAACGAGTTTAACGCATTTTTCACGATAATCCGAGTTTCGGCGAATGCTTGTTTCTGGCACACCGGCACCCCCAAAGGTCTTCCGTTGGTGCTCAAATTTTGCGTGGCCGCTTTATCGGACCCCATGAATATCCTATGAGATTTCCGGAGAATTTTGTTCCGGGACCCCGGAATCCCGAAAAACCCCCAGGAACACTTCAATTTCAGCCGTTCGGGAGGTCGTACCAGACCCGGTTTCTTTTTCTCCCTGTTTTTTAATCACGCGTCCTAGCTCATTTTAGGAGTTAACCTGTTCGATTTAAGCCTCAAATAACGAGTTTTAACGCATTTTTCACGATAATCTGAGTTTGGGCGAATGCTGGTTTCTGGCACACCGGCACCCCCATCACCCCCAAATGTCTTCCGTTGGTGCTCAAATTTTGCGTGGCCGCTTTATCTTACCCCAGGAACATTCTATGCGACTTCCGGAAAATTTTGTTCCGGGACCCCGGAATCCCGAAAAACCGTGTATTATACAGTTCAATATCAGCCGTTCGGGAGGTCGAACCGGACCCAGTTTCGTGTTTTTCAATCACGCGTCCTAGCTCATTTAAGGAGTTAACCAGTTCGATTTCATCCTCAAATAACGAGTTTTAACGCATTTTTCACGATAATCCGGAGTTTCGGCGAATCTTTGGTTTACGCACACCGGCACCCCCAAATGTCTTCCGTTGGTACTCAAATTTTGCGTGGCCGCTTTATCGACCCCAGGAACATCTTATGCGATTTCCTAGGAGAATTTTTTCGTATCCCTAATCCCGAAAACCGTGTATTACACTTCAATTTCAATAGTTCGGAGGTCGTCTGGGACCACTGTTTCTTTTTTCCTGTTTTTCAATCACACCTCCTAGCTCATTTCAGGAGTTAACCTGTTCGATTTCAACCTCAAATAACGAGTTTTAACGCATTTTTCACGATAATCCGAGTTTCGGAATGCGATTTACTCGCACACCGGCACCCCAAATTTCTTCCGTTTGTGCTCAAATTTTTTGCGTGGCCGCTTTATCGACCCCCAGGAACATCCTATGCGATTTCCGGAGAATTTTGTTCCGTGACCCGGAATCCCGAAAAACCGTGTATTATACACTTCAATTTCGGCTTCGGGAGGTCGTACCAGGACCGGTTTCTTTTTCTTCCTGTTTTTCAATCACGCGTCCTAGCTCATTTTAGGAGTTAACCTGTTCGATTTCGGCCTCAAATAACGAGTTTTAACGCATTTTCACGATAATCAGGGTTTCGAATCTTTGGTTTACGCACACCGGCATCCCCAAATATCTTCTCGTTGGTGCTCAAATTTAGCGTGGCCGCTTTATCGACCCCAGAGCATCCTATGCGATTTCCGGAGAATTTTTTTCCGGGACTTTAATCTGAAAACCGTGTATTATACACTTCAATTTCAGCCGTTCGGGAGGTCGTACCGGACCCGGTTTCTTTTTTTCCCTCTTTTTCAATCACTCGTCCTAGCTCATTTCAGGAGTTAACCTGTTCGATTTAAGCCTCAAATAACGAGTTTTAACGCATTTTTCACGATAATCTGAGTTTCGGCGAATCTTTGGTTTCGCTGCACACCAAGCACCCCAAAGACACCCCCAAATGTCTTCCGTTGGTGCTCAAATTTTGCGTGGCCGCTTTATCTGACCCGAGGACCATCCAATGCGATTTCCGGAGAATTTTGTTTCGGGACCCCGGAATCCCGAAAAACCGTGTATTATACAGTTCAATTTCAGCCGTTCGGGAGGTCGAACCGGACCCAGTTTCGTGTTTTTCAATCACGCGTCCTAGCTCATTTAAGCAGTTAACCTGTTCGATTTCAGCCTTAAATAACGAGTTTTAATGCATTTTTCACGATAATCCGAGTTTCGCGAATCTTTGGTTTTCGCACACCGCACCCCAAATGTCTTCCGTTGGTGTTTAAATTTTGCGTGGCCGCTTTATCGACCCCGGGAACATCGATGCGATTTCCGGAGAATTTTTTTTTGGGATCCGGAATCTGAAAACCGTGTATTACACTTCAATTTCGGTAGTTCGGAGGTCGTGCTTGGACCATGTTTCTTTTTTTCCCTGTTTTTCAATCACGCATCCTAGCTCATTTCGAGTTAACTGTTCGATTTCGACCTCAAATAACGAGTTTTACCGCATTTTCACGATAATCCGAGGGTTTCGGCGAATGTTAGTTTCTGGCACACCGACACCCCCAAAGACACCCAAATGTCTTCCGTTGGTGCTCAAATTTTGCGTGGCCGCTTTATCTGACCCCAGGAACTTTCTATGTGATTTCCGGAGAATTTTGTTCCGGGACCCCGGAATCCCGAAAAACCGTGTATTATACACTTCAATTTCAGCCGTTCGGGAGGTCGTACCGGACCCGGTTTCTTTTTCTCCCTGTTTTTCAATCACGCATCCTATCTCATTTAAGGAGTTAACCTGTTTGATTTCAGCCTCAAATAACGAGTTTTAACGCATTTTTCACGATAATCCGATTTTCGGCGAATGCTGGTTTCTGGCACAACGGCAACCCCAAATATCTTCCGTTGGTGCTCAAATTTTGCGTGGCCGCTTTATCTGACCCCATGAATATCCTATGAGATTTCCGGAGAATTTTGTTCCGGGACCCCGGAATCCCGAAAAAACCCCAGGAACACTTCAATTTCAGCCGTTCGGGAGCTCGTACCGGACCCGGTTTCTTTTTCTCCCTGTTTGTCAATCACGCGTCGTATCTCATTTAAGGAGTTAACCTGTTCGATTTCAGCCTCAAATAACGAGTTTTAACGCATTTTTCACGATAATCCGAGTTTCGGAATCTTTGGTTTCTGGCACACCGGCACCCCCAAATGTCTTCCGTTGGTGCTCAAATTTTGCGTGGCCGCTTTATCTGACCCCAGGAACATCCTATGCGATTTCCGGAGAATTTTGTTCCGGAATCCCGAAAAACCGTGTATTATACACTTCAATTTCAGCCGTTCGGGAGGTCGTACCGGACCCGGTTTCTTTTTCTCCTGTTTTTCAATCAGGCGCCCTAGCTCATTTCGGAGTTAACCTGTTCGATTTCAGCCTCAAATAACGAGTTTTAACGCATTATTCACGATAATCCGAGTTTCGGCGAATGCGATTTACGCACACCGGCACCCCAAATTTCTTCCGTTTGTGCTAAAATTTTGCGTGGCCGCTTTATCTGACCCCAGGAACATCCTATGCGATTTTCGGAAAATTTTGTTCGGGATCCCTAATCCCGAAAAAACCGTGTATTATACACTTCAATTTCAAATAGTTCGGAGGTCGTACCGACCGGTTTTTTTTCTCCTGTTCTTTCAATCACGCGTCCTAGCTCATTTTAGGAGTTAACCTTTGTTCGATTTCAAATTTCAAATAACGAGTTTTAACGCATTTTCACGATAATCCGAGTTTACTGCGAATCTTTGGTTTTACGCACACCGGCATCCCCAAATATCTTCCGTTGGTGTTTAAATTTAGCGTGGCCGCTTTATCGACCCAGGAACATCCTATGCGATTTCCTGAGAATTTTTTCCGGACCGGAATCTGAAAACCGTGTATTATACACTTCAATTTCACCGTTCGAGGTCGTCGGACCGGTTTCTTTTTTCCTGTTTTTCAATCACGCGTCCTAGCTCATTTCAGGAGTTAACCTGTTCGATTTAAGCCTCAAATAACGAGTTTTAACGCATTTTCACGATAATCGGAGTTTCGGCGAATCTTTGGTTTTAACACACCGCACCCCACCCCCAAATGTCTTCCGTTGGTGCTCAAATTTTGCGTGGCCGCTTTATCTGACCCCAGGAACATCCTATGCAATTTCCGGAGAATTTTGTTCCGGGACCCCGGAATCCCGAAAAACCGTGTATTATACAGTTCAATTTCAGCCGTTCGGAAGGTCGAACCGGACCCAGTTTCGTGTTTTTCAATCACGCGTCCTACCTCATTAAAGGAGTTAACCTATTCGATTTCAGCCTCAAATAACGAGTTTTAACGCATTTTTCACGATAATCCGAGTTTCGCGAATCTTGGTTTTCGCACACCGCACCCCAAATGTCTTCCGTTGGTGCTCAAATTTTGCGTGGCCGCTTTATCTGACCCCAGGAACATCTTATGCGATTTCCGGAGAATTTTTTCCGGGATCCCGGAATCCCGAAAAACCGTGTATTACACTTCAATTTCAGCCGTTCGGGAGGTCGTACCGGACCCTGTTTCTTTTTTTTTCCCTAAATTTCAATCACGCATCCTAGCTCATTTCAGGAGTTAACCTGTTCGATTTCAGCCTCAAATAACGAGTTTTAACGCATTTTTCACGATAATCCAAGTTTCGGCGAATGCTGATTTCTGGCACACCGGCACCCCCAAATTTCTTCCGTTTGTGCTCAAATTTTGTGTGGCCGCTTTATCTGACCCCAGGAACATCCTATGCGATTTTCGGAAAATTTTGTTCCGGGACCCCGGAATCCCGAAAAACCGTGTATTATACACTTCAATTTCTGCCGTTCGGGAGGTCGTACCGGACCCGGTTTCTTTTTCTCCCTGTTTTTCAATCACGCGTCCTAGCTCATTTTAGGAGTTAACCTGTTCGATTTCAGCCTCAAATAACGAGTTTTAACGCATTTTTCACGATAATCCGAGTTTCGGCGAATACTGGTTTCTGGCACACCGGCACCCCCAAATGCCTTCCGTTGGTGCTCAAATTTTGCGTGGCCGCTTTATCTGACCCAGGAACATCTTATGCGATTTCCGGAGAATTTTTTCTGGGATCCCGAAATCCCGAAAAACCGTGTATTACACTTCAATTTCAGCCGTTCGGGAGGTCGTACCGAACCCTGTTTCTTTTTTTTCCCTGTTTTTCAATCACGCATCCTAGCTCATTACAGGAGTTAACCTGTTCGATTTCAGCCTCAAATAACGAGTTTTACCGCATTTTTCACGATAATCCGAGTTTCGGCGAATCTTTGGTTTACGCACACCGCACCCCCAAATGTCTTCCGTTGGTGCTCAAATTTTGCGTGACCGCTTTATCTGACCCAGGAACATCTTATGCGATTTCCGGAGAATTTTTTCTGTGATCCCGGAATCCCGAAAAACCGTGTATTACACTTCAATTTCAGCCGTTCGGGAGGTCGTACCGGACCCGGTTTCTTTTTCTCCCTTTTCAATCACGCGTCCTAGCTCATTTCAGGAGTTAACCTTGTTCGATTTCGACCTCAAATAACGAGTTTTAACGCATTTTCACGATAATCCGAGTTTAGGCGAATCTTTGGTTTCCCGGCACACCGGCACCCCCAAATGTCTTCCGTTGGTGCTCAAATTTTGCGTGGCCGCTTTATCTGACCCCAGGAACATCTTATGCGATTTTCGGAGAATTTTGTTCCGGGACCCCGGAATCCCGAAAAACCGTGTATTATACACTTCAATTTCAGCCGTTCGGGAGGTCGTACGGACCGGTTTCTTTTCTCCTGTTTTTCAATCACGCGTCCTAGCTCATTTTAGGAGTTAACCTGTTCGATTTCATCCTTAAATAACGAGTTTTAACGCATTTTTCACGATAATCCGAGTTTCGGCGAATCTTTGTTTTACGCACACCGCACCACAAATGTCTTCCGTTGGTGCTCAAATTTTGCGTGGCCACTTTATCTGACCCCAGGAACATCCTATGCGATTTCCGGAGAATTTTGTTCCGGGACCCCGGAATCTCGAAAAACCGTGTATATACACTTCAATTTCAATAGTTAGGAGATCGTCATCGGACCCGGTTTCTTTTTTTCCCTGTTTTTCAATTACGCGTCCTAGCTCATTTAAGGAGTTAACCTGTTCGATTTCAGCCTCAAATAACGAGTTTTAACGCATTTTCACGATAATCCAACTTTCGGCGAATCTTGGTTTACGCACACCGCACACCCAAATGTCTTCCGTTGGTGCTCAAATTTTGCGTGGCCGCTTTATCCGACCCCAGGAACATCCTATGCGATTTCCGGAGAATTTTGTTCCGGGACCGGAATCTCGAAAACCGTGTATATACACTTCAATTTCACCGTTCGGAGATCGTCACGGACCGGTTTCTTTTTCTCCCTGTTTTTCAATCACGCGTCCTAGCTCATTTAAGGAGTTAACCCGTTCGATTTCAGCCTCAAATAACGAGTTTTAACGCATTTTTCACGATAATCCGAGTTTCGCGAATCTTTGGTTTCAGTACACCGCACCCCCAAATGTCTTCCGTTGGTGCTCAAATTTTGCGTAGCCGCTTTATCTGACCCCAGGAACATCTTATGCGATTTTCGGAGAATTTTGTTCCGGGACCACAGAATCCCGAAAAACCGTGTATTTATACACTTCAATTTCAGCCGTTCGGGAGGTCGTACCGGACCCGGTTTCTTTTTCTCCCTATTTTTCAATCACGCGTCCTAGCTCATTTAAGGAGTTAACCTGTTCGATTTCAGCTTCAAATAACGAGTTTTAACGCATTTTTCACGATAATCCAAGTTTCGGCGAATGCTGGTTTCTGGCACACCGGCACACCCAAATGTCTTCCGTTGGTGCTCAAATTTTGCGTGGCCGCTTTATCTGACCCCAAGAACATCCTATGGGATTTTCGGAGAGTTTTGTTCCGGGACCCCGGAATCCCGAAAAAACGTGTATTATACACTTCAATTTCGGCCGTTCGGGAGGTCGTACCGGACCCGGTTTCTTTTTCTCCCTGTTTTTCAATCACGCGTCCTAGCTCATTTCAGGAGTTAACCTGTTCGATTTCAGCCTCAAATAACGAGATTTAAGGCATTTTTCACGATAATCCAAGTTTCGACGAATGCTGGTTTCTGGCACACCGGCACCCCCAAATGTCTTCCGTTGGTGCTCAAATTTTGCGTGGCCGCTTTATCTGACCCCAGGAACATCCTATGCAATTTCCGGAGAATTTTGTTCCGGGACCCCGGAATCCCGAAAAACCGTGTATTATACAGTTCAATTTCAGCCGTTCGGAAGGTCGAACCGGACCTAGTTTCGTGTTTTTCAATCACGCGTCCTACCTCATTAAAGGAGTTAACCTATTCGATTTCAGCCTCAAATAACGAGTTTTAACGCATTTTTCACGATAATCCGAGTTTCGGCGAATGCTTGGTTTACGCACACCGCACCCCCAAATGTCTTCCGTTGGTGCTCAAATTTTGCGTGGCCGCTTTATCTGACCCCAGGAACATCTTATGCGATTTCCGGAGAATTTTTTCCGGGATCCCGGAATCCCGAAAAACCGTGTATTACACTTCAATTTCAGCCGTTCGGGAGGTCGTACCGGACCCTGTTTCTTTTTTTTTCCCTAAATTTCAGTCACGCATCCTAGCTCATTTCAGAGTTAACTGTTTCGATTTCGACCTCAAATAACGAGTTTTAACGCATTTTTCACGATAATCCAAGTTTCGGCGAATCTTTGATTTACGCACACCGCACCCCCAAATTTCTTCCGTTTGTGCTCAAATTTTGTGTGGCCGCTTTATCTGACCCCAGGAACATCCTATGCGATTTTCGGAAAATTTTGTTCCGGGACCCCGGAATCCCGAAAAACCGTGTATAATACACTTCAATTTCACCCGTTCGGGGAGGTCGTACACCGGTTTCTTTTTCTCCTGTTTTTTCAATCACGCGTCCTAGCTCGTTTTAGGAGTTAACCTGTTCAATTTCAGCCTCAAATAACGAGTTTTAACGCATTTTTCACGATAATCCGAGTTTCAATAATCTTTGGTTTTCGCACACCGCACCCCCAAATGCCTTCCGTTGGTGCTCAAATTTTGCGTGGCCGCTTTATCTGACCCAGGAACATCTTATGCGATTTCCGGAGAATTTTTTCTGGGATCCCGAAATCCCGAAAAACCGTGTATTACACTTCAATTTCAGCCGTTCGGGAGGTCGTACCGAACCCTGTTTCTTTTTTTTCCCTGTTTTTCAATCACGCATCCTAGCTCATTACAGGAGTTAACCTGTTCGATTTCAGCCTCAAATAACGAGTTTTACCGCATTTTTCACGATAATCCGAGTTTCGGCGAATGCTGGTTTCTGGCACACCGGCACCCCCAAATGTCTTCCGTTGGTGCTCAAATTTTGCGTGACCGCTTTATCTCACCCAGGAACATCTTATGCGATTTCCGGAGAATTTTTTCTGGGATCCCGGAATCCCGAAAAACCGTGTATTACACTTCAATTTCAGCCGTTCGGGAGGTCGTACCGGACCCGGTTTCTTTTTCTCCCTTTTCAATCATGCGTCCTAGCTCATTTCAGGAGTTAACCTGTTCGATTTCAGCCTCAAATAACGAGTTTTAACGCATTTTTCACGATAATCCGAGTTTAGGCGAATGCTGGTTTCTGGCACACCGGCACCCCCAAATGTCTTCCATTGGTGCTCAAATTTTGCGTGGCCGCTTTATCTGACCCCAGGAACATCTTATGCGATTTTCGGAGAATTTTGTTCCGGGACCCCGGAATCCCGAAAAACCGTGTATTATACACTTCAATTTCAGCCGTTCGGGAGGTCATACCGGACCCGGTTTCTTTTTCTCCCTGTTTTTCAATCACGCGTCCTAGCTCATTTTAGGAGTCAACCTGTTCGATTTCAGCCTTAAATAACGAGTTTTAACGCATTTTTCACGATAATCCGAGTTTCGCCGAATGCTGGTTTCTGGCACACCGGCACCACAAATGTCTTCCGTTGGTGCTCAAATTTTGCGTGGCCACTTTATCTGACCCCAGGAACATCCTATGCGATTTCCGGAGAATTTTGTTCCGGGACCCCGGAATCTCGAAAAACCGTGTATATACACTTCAATTTCAGCCGTTCGGGAGATTGTTACCGGACCCGGTTTCTTTTTTTCCCTGTTTTTCAATTACGCGTCCTAGCTCATTTAAGGAGTTAACCTGTTCGATTTCAGCCTCAAATAACGAGTTTTAACGCATTTTTCACGATAATCCAAGTTTCGGCGAATCTTTGGTTTAAACAAACCGGCACACCCAAATGTCTTCCGTTGGTGCTCAAATTTTGCGTGGCCGCTTTATCTGACCCTAGGAACATCCTATGCGATTTCCGGAGAATTTTGTTCCGGGACCCCGGAATCTCGAAAAACCGTGTATATACACTTCAATTTCAGCCGTTCGGGAGATCGTACCGGACCCGGTTTCTTTTTTTCCCTGTTTTTCAATTACGCGTCCTAGCTCATTTAAGGAGTTAACCTGTTCGATTTCAGCCTCAAATAACGAGTTTTAACGCATTTTCACGATAATCCGAGTTTCGGCGAATCTTTGGTTTCTACACACCGCACCCCCAAATGTCTTCCGTTGGTGCTCAAATTTTGCGTAGCCGCTTTATCTGACCCCAGGAACATCTTATGCGATTTTCGGAGAATTTTGTTCCGGGACCACAGAATCCCGAAAAACCGTGTATTTATACACTTCAATTTCAGCCGTTCGGGAGGTCGTACCGGACCCGGTTTCTTTTTCTCCCTATTTTTTAATCACGCGTCCTAGCTCATTTAAGGAGTTAACCTGTTCGATTTCAGCTTCAAATAACGAGTTTTAACGCATTTTCACGATAATCCAAGTTTTGGCGAATCTTTGGTTTTCGCACACCGCACACCCAAATGTCTTCCGTTGGTGCTCAAATTTTGCGTGGCCGCTTTATCTGACCCCAAGAACATCCTATGGGATTTTCGGAGAGTTTTGTTCCGGGACCCGGAATCCCGAAAAAACGTGTATTATACACTTCAATTTCGGCCGTTCGGGAGGTCGTCTGACGACCCGGTTTCTTTTTCTCCCTGTTTTTCAATCACGCGTCCTAGCTCATTTCAGGAGTTAACTGTTCGATTTCAGCCTCAAATAACGAGATTTAAGGCATTTTTCACGATAATCCAAGTTTCGGCGAATCTTTGGTTTTCGCACACCGCACCCCCAAATGTCTTCCGTTGGTGCTCAAATTTTGCGTGGCCGCTTTATCTGACCCAGGAACATCTTATGCGATTTTCGGAGAATTTTGTTCCGAGACCCCGAATCTGGAAAAACCGGTATTATACACTTCAATTTCGTGATTCGGAGGCCGTATCGGACCCGATTTCTTTTTCTCCCTGTTTTTCAATCACGCGTCCTAGCTAATTTTAGGAGTCAACCTGTTCGATTTCAGCCTCAAATAACGAGTTTTAACGCATTTTTCACGATAATCCGAGTTTCGGCGAATGCTGGTTTCTGGCACACACGCACCCCCAAATGGCTTCCGTTGGTGCTCAAATTTTGCGTGGCCACTTTATCTGACCCCAGGAACATCCTATGCGATTTCCGGAGAATTTTGTTCCGGGATCCCGGAATCTCGAAAAACCGTGTATTATACACTTCAATTTCAGCCGTTCGGGAGGTCGTACCGGACCCGGTTTCTTTGTCTCCCTATTTTTCAATCACGCGTCCTAGCTCATTTAAGGAGTTAACCTGTTCGATTTCAGCTTCAAATAACGAGTTTTAACGCATTTTTCACGATAATCCAAGTTTCGGCGAATGCTGGTTTCTGGCACACCGGCACACCCAAATGTCTTCCGTTGGTGCTCAAATTTTGCGTGGCCGCTTTATCTGACCCCAAGAACATCCTATGGGATTTTCGGAGAGTTTTGTTCCGGGACCCCGGAATCCCGAAAAAACGTGTATTATACACTTCAATTTCGGCCGTTCGGGAGGTCGTACCGGACCCGGTTTCTTTTTCTCCCTGTTTTTCAATCACGCGTCCTAGCTCATTTCAGAGTTAACTGTTTCGATTTCACCTCAAATAACGAGATTTAAGGCATTTTCACGATAATCCAAGTTTCGGCGAATCTTTGGTTTTTCGCACACCGCACCCCCAAATGCCTTCCGTTGGTGCTCAAATTTTGCGTGGCCGCTTTATCTGACCCCAGGAACATCTTATGCGATTTTCGGAGAATTTTGTTCCGAGACCCCAGAATCCTGAAAAACCGGGTATTATACACTTCAATTTCAGCAGTTCGGGAGGCCGTATCGGACCCGGTTTCTTTTTCTCCCTGTTTTTCAATCACGCGTCCTAGCTAATTTTAGGAGTCAACCTGTTCGATTTCAGCCTCAAATAACGAGTTTTAACGCATTTTTCACGATAATCCGAGTTTCGGCGAATCTTTGGTTTACGCACACACGCACCCCCAAATGGCTTCCGTTGGTGCTCAAATTTTGCGTGGCCACTTTATCGACCCCAGGGAACATCCTATGCGATTTCCGGAGAATTTTGTTCCGGGATCCTGAATCCCGAAAAACCGTGTATTATACACTTCAATTTCACCGTTCGGGAGATCGTATCGGACCGGTTTCTTTTTTTCCTTGTTTTTCAATTACGCGTCCTAGCTCATTTAAGGAGTTAACTGTTCGATTTCACCTCAAATAACGAGTTTTAACGCTTTTTCACGATAATCCGAGTTTCGGCGAATGCGATTTACGCACACCGGCACCCCCAAATGTCTTCCGTTGGTGCTCAAATTTTGCGTGGCCACTTTATCTGACCCAAGGAACATCCTATGCGATTTCCGGAGAATTTGTTTCCGGGACCACGAATCTGAAAAACGTGTATTATACAATTTCGGTAGTTCGGGAGGTCGTCTGGGACCGGTTTCTTTTTTTCCCTGTTTTTCAATCACGCGTCCTAGCTCATTTCAGGAGTTAACCTGTTCGATTTAAGCCTCAAATAACGAGTTTTAACGCATTTTTCACGATAATCGAGTTTCGGCGAATCTTTGGTTTCGCACACCGGCACCCCCAAAGACACCCCAAATGTCTTCCGTTGGTGCTCAAATTTTGCGTGGCCGCTTTATCTTACCCCAGGAACATCCTATGCGATTTCGGAGAATTTTGTTCCGGGACCCCGAATCCCGAAAAACCGTGTATTACACTTCAATTTCACCGTTCGGGAGGTCGTGCGGACCACTGTTTCTTTTTTTTTCCTGTTTTTCAATCACGCGTCCTAGCTCATTTCAGGAGTTAACCTGTTCGATTTCATCCTCAAATAACGAGTTTTAACGCATTTTCACGATAATCCGAGTTTCGCGAATCTTTGATTTCGCACACCGGCACCCCCAAATTTCTTCCGTTTGTGCTCAAATTTTGCGTGGCCGCTTTATCTTACCCCAGGAACATCCTATGCGATTTTCGGAAAATTTTGTTCCGGGACCCCGGAATCCCGAAAAACCGTGTATTATACACTTCAATTTCAGCCGTTCGGGAGGTCGTACCAGACCCGGTTTCTTTTTCTCCCTATTTTTCAATCACGCGTCCTAGCTCATTTTAGGAGTTAACCTGTTCGATTTCAGCCTCAAATAACGAGTTTTAACGCATTTTTCACGATAATCCGAGTTTCGCGAATCTTTGGTTTTCGCACACCGCACCCCAAATATCTTCCGTTGGTGCTCAAATTTAGCGTGGCCGCTTTATCTGACCCCGGGAACATCCTATGCGATTTCCGGAGAATTTTTTTCCGGAACCCCGGAATCCTGAAAGACCGTGTATTATACACTTCAATTTCAGCCGTTCGGGAGGTCGTATCGGACCCGGTTTCTTTTTTTCCCTGTTTTTCAATCACGCGTCCTAGCTCATTTCAGGAGTTAACCTGTTCGATTTAAGCCTCAAATAACGAGTTTTAACGCATTTTTCACGATAATCTGAGTTTCGGCGAATGCAGGTTTCTGGAACACCGGCACCCCAGCACCCCCAAATGTCTTCCGTTGGGGCTCAAATTTTGCGTGGCCGCTTTATCTGACCCCAGGAACATCCTATGCGATTTTCGGAAAATTTTGTTCCGGGACCCCGGAATCCCGAAAAACAGTGTATTATACACTTCAATTTCAGCCGTTCGGGAGGTCGTACCGGACCCGGTTTCTTTTTCTCCCTGTTTTTCAATCACGCGTCCTAGCTCATTTTAGGAGTTAACCTGTTCGATTTCAGCCTCAAATAACGAGTTTTAACGCATTTTTCACGATAATCCGAGTTTCGGCGAATGCTGGTTTCTGGCACATCGGCACCCCCAAATGTCTTCCGTTGGTGCTCAAATTTTGCGTGGCCGCTTTATCTGACCCAGGAACATCTTATGCGATTTCCGGAGAATTTTTTCTGGGATCCCGGAATCCCGAAAAACCGTGTATTACACTTCAATTTCAGCCGTTCGGGAGGTCGTACCGGACCCTGTTTCTTTTTTTTCCCTGTTTTTCAATCACGCATCCTAGCTCATTATAGGAGTTAACCTGTTCGATTTCAGCCTCAAATAACGAGTTTTACCGCATTTTTCACGATAATCCGAGTTTCGGCGAATGTTGGTTTCTGGCACACCGGCACCCCCAAATGTCTTCCGTTGGTGCTCAAATTTTGCGTCACCGCTTTATCTGACCCAGGAACATCTTATGCGATTTCCGGAGAATTTTTTCTGGGATCCCGGAATCCCGAAAAACCGTGTATTACACTTCAATTTCAGCCGTTCGGGAGGTCGTACCGGACCCGGTTTCTTTTTCTCCCTTTTCAATCACGCGTCGTAGCTCATTTCAGGAGTTAACCTGTTCGATTTCAGCCTCAAATAACGAGTTTTAACGCATTTTTCACGATAATCCGAGTTTTGGCGAATGCTGGTTTCTGGCACACCGGCACCCCCAAATGTCTTCCGTTGGTGCTCAAATTTTGCGTGGCCGCTTTATCTGACCCCAGGAACATCTTATGCGATTTTCGGAGAATTTTGTTCCGGGACCCCGGAATCCCGAAAAACCGTGTATTATACACTTCAATTTCAGCCGTTCGGGAGGTCGTACCAGACCCGGTTTCTTTTTCTCCCTGTTTTTCAATCACGCGTCCTAGCTCATTTTAGGAGTCAACCTGTTCGATTTCAGCCTCAAATAACGAGTTTTAACGCATTTTTCACGATAATCCGAGTTTCGGCGAATGCTGGTTTCTGGCACACCGGCACCATAAATGTCTTCCGTTGGTGCTCAAATTTTGCGTGGCCGCTTTATCAAACCCCAGGAACATCTTATGCGATTTTCGGAGAATTTTGTTCCGAGACCCCAGAATCCTGAAAAACCGGGTATTATACACTTCAATTTCAGCCGTTCGGGAGGTCGTACCGGACCCGGTTTCTTTTTCTCCTTGTTTTTCAATCACGCGTCCTAGCTAATTTTAGGAGTCAACCTGTTCGATTTCAGCCTCAAATAACGAGTTTTAACGCATTTTTCACGATAATCCGAGTTTCGGCGAATGCTGGTTTCTGGCACACACGCACCCCCAAATGTCTTCCGTTGGTGCTCAAATTTTGCGTGGCCACTTTATCTGACCCCAGGAACATCCTATGCGATTTCCGGAGAATTTTGTTCCGGGACCCCGGAATCCCGAAAAACCGTGTATTATACACTTCAATTTCAAACCGTTCGGGAGGTCGTCTACGGACCCGGTTTCTTTTTTTCCCTGTTTTTCAATTACGCGTCCTAGCTCATTTAAGGAGTTAACCTGTTCGATTTCAGCCTCAAATAACGAGTTTTAACGCATTTTTCACGATAATCCGAGTTTCGGCGAATGCTAGTTTCTGGCACACCGGCACCCCCAAATGTCTTCCGTTGGTGCTCAAATTTTGCGTAGCCGCTTTATCTGACACCAGGAACATCTTATGCGATTTTCGGAGAATTTTGTTCCGGGACCCCGGAATCCCGAAAAACCGTGTATTATACACTTCAATTTCGGCCGTTCGGGAGGTCGCACCGGACCCGGTTTCTTTTTCTCCCTGTTTTTCAATCACGAGTCCTAGCTCATTTCAGGAGTTAACTTGTTCGATTTCAGCCTCAAATAACGAGTTTTAAGGCATTTTTCACGATAATCCAAGTCGAATGCTGGTTTCTGGCACACCGGCACCTCCAAATGTCTTCCGTTGGTGCTCAAATTTTGCGTGGCCGCTTTATCTGACCCCAGGAACATCTTATGCGATTTTCGAAGAATTTTGTTCCGGGACCCCAGAATCCCGAAAAACCGTGTATTATACACTTCAATTTCAGCCGTTCGGGAGGTCGTACCGGAGCCGGTTTCTTTTTCTACCTGTTTTTCAATCACGCGTCCTAGCTCATTTTAGGAGTGAACCTGTTCGATTTCATCCTCAAATAACGAGTTTTAACGTATTTTTCACGATAATCCGAGTTTCGGCGAATGCTGATTTCTAGCACACCGGCACCCCCAAATGTCTTCCGTTGGTGCTCAAATTTTGCGTGGCCACTTTATCTGACCTCAGGAACATCCTATGCGATTTCCGGAGAATTTTGTTCCGGGACCCCGGAATCCCGAAAAACCGTGTAAAATAAACTTCAATTTCAGCCGTTCGGGAGGTCGTACCGGACCCGGTTTCTTTTTTTCCCTGTTTTTCAATTACGCGTCCTAGCTCATTTAAGGAGTTAACCTGTTCGATTTCAGCCTCAAATAACGAGTTTTAACGCATTTTTCACGATAATCCGAGTTTCGGCGAATGCTGGTTTCTGGCACACCGGCACCCCCAAATGTCTTCCGTTAGTGCTCAAATTTTGCGTAGCCGCTTTATCTGACCCCAGGAACATCTTATGCGATTTTCGGAGAATTTTGTTCTGGGACCCGGAATCCCGAAAAACCGTGTATTATACACTTCAATTTCGGCCGTTCAGGAGGTCGTACCGGACCTGGTTTCTTTTTCTCCCTGTTTTTCAATCACGCGTCCTAGCTCATTTCAGGAGTTAACCTGTTCGATTTAAGCCTCAAATAACGAGTTTTAAGGCATTTTTCACGATAATCCAAGTTTCGGCGAATCTTTGGTTTACACTTTTCGCACACCGCACCCCCAAATGTCTTCCGTTGGTGCTCAAATTTTGCGTGGCCGCTTTATCGACCTCGGGAACATCCTATGCGATTTCCGGAGAATTTTGTTCCGGACCCCTAATCCCGAAAACCGAGTATTATACACTTCAATTTCGGCCGTTCGGGAAGTCGTCTGGACCGGTTTCTTTTTTCCCTGTTTTTCAATTACGCGTCCTAGCTCATTTAAGGAGTTAACCTGTTCGATTTCAGCCTCAAATAACGAGTTTTAACGCATTTTCACGATAATCCGAGTTTCGCGAATGCTAGTTTACGCACACCGGCACCCCCAAATGTCTTCCGTTGGTGCTCAAATTTTGCGTAGCCGCTTTATCTGACACCAGGAACATCTTATGCGATTTTCGGAGAATTTTGTTCCGGGACCCCGGAATCCCGAAAAATCGTGTATTATACACTTCAATTTCGGGCGTTCGGGAGGTCGCACCGGACCCGGTTTCTTTTTCTCTCTGTTTTTCAATCACGAGTCCTAGCTCATTTCAGGAGTTAACTTGTTCGATTTCAGCCTCAAATAACGAGTTTTAAGGCATTTTTCACGATAATCCAAGTCGAATGCTGGTTTCTAGCACACCGGCACCTCCAAATGTCTTCCGTTGGTGCTCAAATTTTGCGTGGCCACTTTATCTGACCCCAAGAACATCTTATGCGATTTTCGAAGAATTTTGTTCCGGGACCCCAGAATCCCGAAAAACCGTGTATTATACACATCAATTTCAGCCGTTCGGGAGGTCGTACCGGAGCCGGTTTCTTTTTCTACCTGTTTTTCAATCACGCGTCCTAGCTCATTTAAGGAGTTAACCTGTTCGATTTCAGCCTCAAATAACGAGTTTTAACGCATTTTTCACGAGAATCCGAGTTTCGGCGAATCTTGGTTTACGCACACCGCACCCCCAAATGTCTTCCGTTAGTGCTCAAATTTTGCGTAGCCGCTTTATCTGACCCAGGAACATCTTATGCGATTTTCGGAGAATTTTGTTCTGGGACCCTAGAATCCCGAAAAACCGTGTATTATACACTTCAATTTCGGCCGTTCAGGAGGTCGTACCGGACCTGGTTTCTTTTTCTCCCTGTTTTTCAATCACGCGTCCTAGCTCATTTCAGGAGTTAACCTGTTCGATTTAAGCCTCAAATAACGAGTTTTAAGGCATTTTTCACGATAATCCAAGTTTCGGCGAATCTTTGGTTTTACGCACACCGCAAGCACCCCCAAATGTCTTCCGTTGGTGCTCAAATTTTGCGTGGCCGCTTTATCTGACCCCAGGAACATCCTATGCGATTTCCGGAGAATTTTGTTCCGGGACCCCGGAATCCCGAAAACCGTGTATTATACACTTCAATTTCAGCCGTTCGGGAGGTCGTACCGGACCCGGTTTCTTTTTATCCCTGTTTTTCAATTACGCGTCCTAGCTCATTTAAGGAGTTAACCTGTTCGATTTCAGCCTCAAATAACGAGTTTTAACGCATTTTCACGATAATCCGAGTTTCGGCGAATGCTGGTTTCTGGCACACCGGCACCCCCAAATGTCTTCCGTTGGTGCTCAAATTTTGCGTAGCCGCTTTATCTGACACCAGGAACATCTTATGCGATTTTCGGAGAATTTTGTTCCAGGGACCCGAATCCCGAAAAACCGTGTATTATACACTTCAATTTCGGCCGTTCGGAGGTCGCACCGCCCCGGTTTCCTTTTCTCCTGTTTTTCAATCACGAGTCCTAGCTCATTTCGAAGTTAACTTGTTCGATTTCGACCTCAAATAACGAGTTTTAAGGCATTTTTCACGATAATCCAAGTCGAATGCTGGTTTCTGGCACACCGGCACCTCCAAATGTCTTTCGTTGGTGCTCAAATTTTGCGTGGCCGCTTTATCTGACCCCAGGAACATCTTATGCGATTTTCGAAGAATTTTGTTCCGGGACCCCAGAATCCCGAAAAACCGTGTATTATACACTTCAATTTCAGCCGTTCGGGAGGTCGTACCGGAGCCGGTTTCTTTTTCTACCTGTTTTTCAATCACGCGTCCTAGCTCATTTTAGGAGTGAACCTGTTCGATTTCATCCTCAAATAACGAGTTTTAACGCATTTTTCACGATAATCCGAGTTTCGGCGAATGCTGATTTCTAGCACACCGGCACCCCCAAATGTCTTCCGTTGGTGCTCAAATTTTGCGTGGCCACTTTATCTGACCTCAGGAACATCCTATGCGATTTCCGGAGAATTTTGTTCCGGGACCCCGGAATCCCGAAAAACCGTGTATTATACACTTCAATTTCAGCCGTTCGGGAGGTCGTACCGGACCCGGTTTCTTTTTTTCCCTGTTTTTCAATTACGCGTCCTAGCTCATTTAAGGAGTTAACCTGTTCGATTTCAGCCTCAAATAACGAGTTTTAACGCATTTTTCACGATAATCCGAGTTTCGGCGAATGCTGGTTTCTGGCACACCGGCACCCCCAAATGTCTTCCGTTAGTGCTCAAATTTTGCGTAGCCGCTTTATTTGACCCCAGGAACATCTTATGCGATTTTCGGAGAATTTTGTTCTGGGACCCGGAATCCCGAAAAACCGTGTATTATACACTTCAATTTCGGCCGTTCAGGAGGTCGTCTCGGACCTGGTTTCTTTTTCTCCTGTTTTTCAATCACGCGTCCTAGCTCATTTCAGAGTTAACTGTTCGATTTAAGCCTCAAATAACGAGTTTTAAGGCATTTTTCACGATAATCCAAGTTTCGGCGAATCTTTGGTTTTTAACACACCGCACCCCCAAATGTCTTCCGTTGGTGCTCAAATTTTGCGTGGCCGCTTTATCTGACCCCAGGAACATCCTATGCGATTTCCGGAGAATTTTGTTCCGGGACCCCGGAATCCCGAAAACCGTGTATTATACACTTCAATTTCGGCCGTTCGGGAGGTCGTACTCGGACCGGTTTCTTTTTTTTCCTGTTTTTCAATCACGCGTCCTAGCTCATTTCAGGAGTTAACTGTTCGATTTCAGCCTAAAATAACGAGTTTTAAGGCATTTTTCACGATAATCCAAGTTTCGCGAATCTTTGGTTTTACACACACCGGCACCCCCAAATGTCTTCCGTTGGTGCTCAAATTTTGCGTGGCTGCTTTATCTGACCCAGGAACATCTTATGCGATTTTCGGAGAATTTTGTTCCGAGACCCCGAATCTGGCAAAACCGTGTATTATACACTTCAATTTCGGTAGTGCGGGAGGTCGTCTGGGACCCGGTTTCTTTTTCTCCTTGTTTTTCAATCACGCGTCCTGGCTCATTTTAGGAGTCAACTGTTGATTTCACCTCAAATAACGAGTTTTAAAGCATTTTCACGATAATCCGAGTTTCGGCGAATCTTTGGTTTAAGCACACCGCACCCCCAAATGACTTCCGTTGGTGCTCAAATTTTGCTTGGCCACTTTATCTGACCCAGGAACATCCTATGCGATTTCCGGAGAATTTTGTTCCGGGATCCCGAATCTCAAAAACCGTGTATTATACACTTAAATTTCGACCGTTCGGGAGATCGTACCGGAACCGGTTTCTATTTTTCCCTGTTTTTCAATTACGCGTCCTATCTCATTTAAGGAGTTAACCTGTTCGATTTCAGCCTCAAATAACGAGTTTTAACGCATTTTCACGATAATCCAAGTTTCGGCGAATCTTTGGTTTTCGCACACCGGCACCCCCAAATGTCTTCCGTTGGTGCTCAAATTTTGCGTGGCCGCTTTATCGACCTCGGAACATCCTATGCGATTTCCGGAGAATTTTGTTCCGGGACACCGGAATCCCGAAAACCGTGTATTATACACTTCAATTTCACCGTTCGGGAAGTCGTAAATCGGACCGGTTTCTTTTTTCCCTGTTTTTCAATTACGCGTCCTAGCTCATTTAAGGAGTTAACCTGTTCGATTTCAGCCTCAAATAACGAGTTTTAACGCATTTTCACGATAATCCGAGTTTCGGCGAATGCTAGTTTACTCGCACACCGCACCCCAAATGTCTTCCGTTGGTGCTCAAATTTTGCGTAGCCGCTTTATCTGACACCAGGAACATCTTATGCGATTTTCGAAGAATTTTGTTCGGGACCGAATCCCGAAAAATCGTGTATTATACACTTCAATTTCGGCCGTTCGGGAGGTCGCACCGGACCCGTTTTTTTTCTCTCTGTTTTTCAATCACGAGTCCTAGCTCATTTCGGGAGTTAACTTGTTCGATTTCGACCTCAAATAACGAGTTTTAAGGCATTTTTCACGATAATCCAAGTCGAATCTTTGGTTTTTCGCACACCGCACCTCCAAATGTCTTCCGTTGGTGCTCAAATTTTGCGTGGCCGCTTTATCTGACCCCAAGAACATATTATGCGATTTTCGAAGAATTTTGTTCCGGGACCCTGATCCCAAAACCGTGTATTATACACATCAATTTCACCGTTTCGGGAGGTCGTGCGAGCCGGTTTCTTTTTCTCCCTGTTTTTCAATCACGCGTCCTAGCTCATTTAAGGAGTTAATCTGTTCGATTTCAGCCTCAAATAACGAGTTTTAACGCATTTTCACGATAATCCGAGTTTCGGCGAATCTTTGCTGTTTTACGCACACCGGCACCCCCCAAATGTCTTCCGTTAGTGCTCAAATTTTGCGTAGCCGCTTTATCTCGACCCCAGAACATCTTATGCGATTTTCGGAGAATTTTGTTCCGGGACACCGGAATCCCGAAAAACCGTGTATTATACACTTCAATTTCGGCCGTTCGGAGGTCGTGCGGACCTGGTTTCTTTTTCTCCCTGTTTTTCAATCACGCGTCCTAGCTCATTTCAGGAGTTAACCTGTTCGATTTAAGCCTCAAATAACGAGTTTTAAGGCATTTTTCACGATAATCCAAGTTTCGGCGAATGCTGGTTTCTGGCACACCGGCACCCCCAAATGTCTTCCGTTGGTGCTCAAATTTTGCGTGGCCGCTTTATCTCACCCCAGGAACATCCTATGCGATTTCCGGAGAATTTTGTTCCGGGACCCCGGAATCCCGAAAAACCATGTATTATACACTTCAATTTCAGCCGTTCGGGAGGTCGTACCGGGCCCGGTTTCTTTTTTTCCCTGTTTTTCAATTACGCGTCCTAGCTCATTTAAGGAGTTAACCTGTTCGATTTCAGCCTCAACTAACGAGTTTTAACGCATTTTTCACGATAATCCGAGTTTTGGCGAATGCTAGTTTCTGGCACACCGGCACCCCCAAATGTCTTCCGTTGGTGCTCAAATTTTGCGTAGCCGCTTTATCTGACACCAGGAACATCTTATGCGATTTTCGGAGAATTTTGTTCCGGGACCCCGGAATCCCGAAAAACCGTGTATTATACACTTCAATTTCGGCCGTTCGGGAGGTCGCACCGGCCCCGGTTTCTTTTTCTCCCTGTTTTTCAATCACGAGTCCTAGCTCATTTCAGAAGTTAACTTGTTCGATTTCAGCCTCAAATAACGAGTTTTAAGGCATTTTTCACGATAATCCAAGTCGAATGCTGGTTTCTGGCACACCGGCACCTCCAAATGTCTTCCGTTGGTGCTCAAATTTTGCGTGGCCGCTTTATCTGACCCCAGGAACATCTTATGCGATTTTCGAAGAATTTTGTTCCGGGACCCCAGAATCCCGAAAAACCGTGTATTACACTTCAATTTCAGCCGTTCGGGAGGTCGTACCGGAGCCGGTTTCTTTTTCTACCTGTTTTTCAATCACGCGTCCTAGCTCATTTTAGGAGTGAACCTGTTCGATTTCATCCTCAAATAACGAGTTTTAACGCATTTTTCACGATAATCCGAGTTTCGGCGAATGCTGATTTCTAGCACACCGGCACCCCCAAATGTCTTCCGTTGGTGCTCAAATTTTGCGTGGCCACTTTATCTGACCTCAGGAACATCCTATGCGATTTCCGGAGAATTTTGTTCCGGGACCCCGGAATCCCGAAAAACCGTGTATTATACACTTCAATTTCGGCGTTCGGGAGGTCGTGCGGACCGGTTTCTTTTTTCCCTGTTTTTTCAATTACGCGTCCTAGCTCATTTAAGGAGTTAATCTGTTCGATTTCAGCCTCAAATAACGAGTTTTAACGCATTTTCACGATAATCCGAGTTTCGGCGAATCTTTGGTTTCGCACACCGCACCCCCAAATGTCTTCCGTTAGTGCTCAAATTTTGCGTAGCCGCTTTATCCGACCCCGAAACATCTTATGCGATTTTCGGAGAATTTTGTACTTGGGACCGGAATCCCGAAAACCGTGTATTATACACTTCAATTTCGGCCGTTCGAGGTCGTCTGACCTGGTTTCTTTTTCTCCTGTTTTTCAATCACGCGTCCTAGCTCATTTCAGGAGTTAACCTGTTCGATTTAAGCCTCAAATAACGAGCTTTAAGGCATTTTTCACGATAATCCAAGTTTCGGAATCTTTGGTTTCGCACACACCGCACCCCCAAATGTCTTCCGTTGGTGCTCAAATTTTGCGTGGCCGCTTTATCCGACCCCAGGAACATCCTATGCGATTTCCGGAGAATTTTGTTCCGGGACCCCGGAATCCCGAAAAACCGTGTATTATACACTTCAATTTCAGCCGTTCGGGAGGTCGTACCGGACCCGGTTTCTTTTTTTCCCTGTTTTTCAATCACGCGTCCTAGCTCATTTCAGGAGTTAACCTGTTCGATTTCAGCCTAAAATAACGAGTTTTAAGGCATTTTTCACGATAATCCAAGTTTCGGCGAATGCTGGTTTCTGGCACACCGGCACCCCCAAATGTCTTCCGTTGGTGCTCAAATTTTGCGTGGCCGCTTTATCTGACCCCAGGAACATCTTATGCGATTTTCAAAGAATTTTGTTCCGGGACCCCGGAATCCCGAAAAACCGTGTATTATACACTTCAATTTCGGCCGTTCGGGAGGTCGTACCGGACCTGGTTTCTTTTTCTCCCTGTTTTTCAATCACGCGTCCTAGCTCATTTCAGGAGTTAACCTGTTCGATTTCAGCCTCAAATAACGAGTTTTAACGCATTTTCCACGATAATCCGAGTTTCGGCGAATGCTGGTTTCTGGCACACCGGCACCCCCAAATGACTTCCGTTGGTGCTCAAATTTTGCGTGGCCACTTTATCTGACCCCAGGAACATCCTATGCGATTTCCGGAGAATTTTGTTCCGGGATCCCGGAATCTCGAAAAACCGTGTATTATACACTTAAATTTCAGCCGTTCGGGAGATCGTATCGGACCCGGTTTCTATTTTTCCCTGTTTTTCAATTACGCGTCCTATCTCATTTAAGGAGTTAACCTGTTCGATTTCAGCCTCAAATAACGAGTTTTAACGCATTTTTCACGATAATCCGAGTTTCGGCGAAAGCTAGTTTCTGGCACACCGGCACCCCCAAATGTCTTCCGTTGGTGCTCAAATTTTGCGTAGCCGCTTTATCTGACACCAGGAACATCTTATGCGATTTTCGGAGAATTTTGTTCCGGGACCCCGGAATCCCGAAAAACCGTGTATTATACACTTCAATTTCGGCCGTTCGGGAGGTCGCACCGGAGCCGGTTTTTTTTTCTCCCTGTTTTTCAATCACGAGTCCTAGCTCATTTCAGGAGTTAACCTGTTCGATTTCAGCCTCAAATAACGAGTTTTAAGGCATTTTTCACGATAATCCAAGTTTCGGCGAATCTTTGGTTTTTACGCACACCGGCACCCCCAAATGTCTTCCGTTGGTGCTCAAATTTTGCGTAGCCGCTTTATCTGACACCAGGAACATCTTATGCGATTTTCGGAGAATTTTGTTCCGGGACCCCGGAATCCCGAAAAACCGTGTATTATATACACTTCAATTTCGGCCGTTCGGGAGGTCGCACCGGACCCGGTTTCTTTTTCTCCCTGTTTTTCAATCACGCGTCCTAGCTCATTTCAGGAGTTAACCTGTTCGATTTCAGCCTCAAATAACGAGTTTTAAGGCATTTTTCACGATAATCCAAGTTTCGGCGAATGCTGGTTTCTGGCACACCGGCACCCCCAAATGTCTTCCGTTGGTACTCAAATTTTGCGTGGCCGCTTTATCTGACCTCAGGAACATCTTATGCGATTTTCGAAGAATTTTGTTCCGGGACCCTAGAATCCCGAAAAACCGTGTATTATACACTTCAATTTCAGCCGTTCGGGAGGTCGTACCGGACCCGGTTTCTTTTTTTCCCTGTTTTTCAATTACGCGTCCTAGCTCATTTAAGGAGTTAACCTGTTCGATTTCAGCCTCAAATAACGAGTTTTAACGCATTTTTCACGATAATCCGAGTTTCGGCGAATCTTTGGTTTACGCACACCGCACCCCAAATGACTTCCGTTGGTGCTCAAATTTTGCGTGGCCACTTTATCTGACCCCAGGAACATCCTATGCGATTTCCGGAGAATTTTGTTCCGGGATCCGGAATCTCAAAACCGTGTATTATACACTTAAATTTCGGCCGTTCGGAGATCGTATCGGACCCGGTTTCTATTTTTCCCTGTTTTTCAATTACGCGTCCTATCTCATTTAAGGAGTTAACTGTTCGATTTCAGACCTCAAATAACGAGTTTTAACGCATTTTTCACGATAATCCGAGGAGTTTCGGCGAAAGCTAGTTTCTACACACCGGCACCCCCAAATGTCTTCCGTTGGTGCTCAAATTTTGCGTAGCCGCTTTATCTGACACCAGGAACATCTTATGCGATTTTCGGAGAATTTTGTTCCGGGACCCCGGAATCCCGAAAAACCGTGTATTATACACTTCAATTTCGGCCGTTCGGGAGGTCGCACCGGAGCCGGTTTTTTTTTCTCCCTGTTTTTCAATCACGCGTCCTAGCTCATTTCAGGAGTTAACCTGTTCGATTTCAGCCTCAAATAACGAGTTTTAAGGCATTTTTCACGATAATCCAAGTTTCGGCGAATCTTTGGTTTCGCACACCGCACCCCCAAATGTCTTCCGTTGGTGCTCAAATTTTGCGTAGCCGCTTTATCTCGACACCAGGAACATCTTATGCGATTTTCGGAGAATTTTGTTCCGGGACCCCGGAATCCCGAAAAACCGTGTATTATATACACTTCAATTTCGGCCGTTCGGGAGGTCGCACCGGACCCGGTTTCTTTTTCTCCCTGTTTTTCAATCACGAGTCCTAGCTCATTTCAGGAGTTAACCTGTTCGATTTCAGCCTCAAATAACGAGTTTTAAGGCATTTTTCACGATAATCCAAGTTTCGGCGAATGCTGGTTTCTGGCACACCGGCACCCCCAAATGTCTTCCGTTGGTACTCAAATTTTGCGTGGCCGCTTTATCTGACCTCAGGAACATCTTATGCGATTTTCGAAGAATTTTGTTCCGGGACCCTAGAATCCCGAAAAACCGTGTATTATACACTTCAATTTCAGCCGTTCGGGAGGTCGTACCGGACCCGGTTTCTTTTTTTCCTAGTTTTTCAATTACGCGTCCTAGCTCATTTAAGGAGTTAACCTGTTCGATTTCAGCCTCAAATAACGAGTTTTAACGCATTTTTCACGATAATCCGAGTTTCGGCGAATCTTGAATTTCGCACACCGCACCCCAAATGTCTTCCGTTGGTGCTCAAATTTTGCGTAGCCGCTTTATCGACCCCGGAACATCTTATGCGATTTTCAAAGAATTTTGTTCCGGGACCGGAATCCCGAAAAACCGTGTATTATACACTTCAATTTCAGCCGTTCGGGAGGTCGTACCGGACCTGGTTTCTTTTTCTCCCTGTTTTTCAATCACGCGTCCTAGCTCATTTCAGGAGTTAACCTGTTCGATTTCAGCCTCAAATAACGAGTTTTAACGCATTTTTCACGATAATCCGAGTTTCGGCGAATGCTGGTTTCTGGCACACCGGCACCCCCAAATATCTTCCGTTAGTGCTCAAATTTTGCGTAGCCGCTTTATCTGACCCCAGGAACATCTTATGCGATTTTCGGAGAATTTTGTTCCGGGACCCCGGAATCCCGAAAAACCGTGTATTATACACTTCAATTTCGGCCGTTCGGGAGGTCGTACCGGACCTGGTTTCTTTTTCTCCCTGTTTTTCAATCACGCGTCCTAGCTCATTTTAGGAGTTAACCAGTTCGATTTCAGCCTCAAATAACGAGTTTTAACGCATTTTTCACGATAATCCGAGTTTTGGCGAATGCTTGTTTCTGGCACACCGGCACCCCCAAATGTCTTCCGTTGGTGCTCAAATTTTGCGTGGCCACTTTATCTGACCCCAGGAACATCCTATGCGATTGTCGGAGAATTTTGTTACGGGACCCCGGAATCCCGAAAAACCGTGTATTATACACTTCAATTTCAGCCGTTCGGGAGGTCGTACCGGACCCGGTTTCTTTTTCTCCCTGTTTTTCAATCACGCGTCCTAGCTCATTTCAGGAGTTAACCTGTTCGATTTCAGGCTCAAATAACGAGTTTTAAGGCATTTTTCACGATAATCCGAGTTTCGGCGAATGCTGGTTTCTGGCACACTTGCACACCGGCACCCCCAAATGTCTTCCGTTGGTGCTCAAATTTTGCGTGGCCACTTTATCTGACCCCAGGAACATCCTATGCGATTGTCGGAGAATTTTGTTACGGGACCCCGGAATCCCGAAAAACCGTGTATTTATACACTTCAATTTCAGGCGTTCGGGAGGTCGTACCGGACCCGGTTTCTTTTTCTCCCTCTTTTTCAATCACGCGTCCTAGCTCATTTCAGGAGTTAACCCGTTCGATTTCAGCTTCAAATAACGAGTTTTAACGAATTTTTCACGATAATCCGAGTTTCGGCGAATGCTGGTTTCTGGCACACCGGCACCCCCAAATGTCTTCCGTTGGTGCTCAAATTTTGCGTGGCCGCTTTATCTGACCCCAGGAACATCCTATGCGATTGTCGGAGAATTTTGTTCCGGGACCCCGGAATCCCGAAAAACCTTGTATTTATACACTTTAATTTCAGGCGTTCGGGAAGTCGTACCGGACCCGGTTTCTTTTTCACCCCTGTTTTTCAATCACGCGTCCTAGCTCATTTCAGGAGTTAACCTGTTCGATTTCAGCCTCAAATAACGAGTTTTAACGCATTTTTCACGATAATCCGAGTTTCGGCGAATGCTGGTTTCTGGCACACCGGCACCCCCAAATGTCTTTCGTTGGTACTCAAATTTTTCGTGGCCACTTTATCTGAACCCAGGAACATCATATGCGATTGTCAGAGAATTTTGTTACGGGACCCCGGAATCCCGAAAAACCGTGTATTATACACTTCAATTTCTGGCGTTCGGGAGGTCGTACCAGACTAGGTTTCTTTTTCTCCCTGTTTTTCAATCACGCGTCCTAGCTCATTTCAGGAGTTAACCTGTTCGATTTCAGCCTCAAATAACGAGTTTTAACGCATTTTTCACGATAATCCGAGTTTCGGCGAATGCTGGTTTCTGGCACACCGGCACCCCCAAATGTCTTCCGTTGGTGCTCAAATTTTGCGTGGCCACTTTATCTGAACCCAGGAACATCCTATGCGATTGTCAGAGAATTTTGTTACGGGACCCCGGAATCCCGAAAAACCGTGTATTATACACTTCAATTTAAGCGTTCGGGAGGTCGTACTGGACTAGGTTTCTTTTTCTCCTGTTTTTCAATCACGCGTCCTAGCTCATTTCAGGAGTTAACCTTTGTTCGATTTCGACCTCAAATAACGAGTTTTAACGCATTTTCACGATAATCCGAGTTTCGGCGAATCTTTGGTTTCGCACACCGCACCCCCAAATGTCTTTCGTTGGTACTCAAATTTTTCGTGGCCGCTTTATCTGACCCCAGGAACATCTTATGCGATTTTCGGAGAATTTTGTTCCCGACCCCGGAATCCCGAAAAACGGTGTATTATACACTTCAATTTCAGCCGTTCGGGAGGTCGTACCAGACTAGGTTTCTTTTTCTCCCTGTTTTTCAATCACGCGTCCTAGCTCATTTCGGAGTTAACTTTCGATTTCACCTCAAATAACGAGTTTTAACGCATTTTTCACGATAATCCGAGTTTCGGCGAATCTTTGGTTTCTGCACACCGGCACCCCCAAATGTCTTTCGTTGGTACTCAAATTTTTCGTGGCCGCTTTATCTGACCCCAGGAACATCCTATGCGATTTCCGAGAATTTTGTTCCGGGACCCCGAATTCAAACAACCGTGTATTATACACTTCAATTTCGGCCGTTCGGGAGGTCGAAACCCGGACCGGTTTCTTTTCTCCCTGTTTTTCAATCACGCGTCCTAGCTCATTTCAGGAGTTAACTGTTTCGATTTCGACCTCAAATAACGAGTTTTAAGGCATTTTTCACGATAATCCAAGTTTCGGCGAATCTTTGGTTTACGCACACCGCACCCCCAAATGTCTTCCGTTGGTGCTCAAATTTTGCGTGGCCGCTTTATCTGACCCCAGGAACATCTTATGCGATTTTCGAAGAATTTTGTTCCGGGACCCCAGAATCTCGAAAAACCGTGTATTATACACCAATTTCAGCCGTTCGGGAGGTCATACCGGACCCGGTTTCTTTTTCTCTCTGTTTTTCAATCACGCGTCCTAGCTCTATTCAGGAGTTAACCTGTTCGATTTCAGCCTCAAATAACGAGTTTTACCGAATTTTTCACGATAATCCGAGTTTCGTCGAATGCTGGTTTCTGGCACACCGGCACCCCCAAATGTCTTCCGTTGGTGCTAAAATTTTGCGTGGCCGCTTTATATGACCTTAGGAACATCTTATGCGATTTTCGGAGAATTTAATTCCGGTACCCCGGAATCCCGAAAAACCGTGTATTTATACACTTCAATTTCAGCCGTTCGGGAGGTCGAACCGGACCCAGTTTCCTGTTTTTCAATCACGCGTCCTAGCTCATTTAAGGAGTTAACCTGTTCGATTTCAGCCTCAAATAACGAGCTTTAACGCATTTTTCATGATAATCCGAGTTTCGGCGAATCTTTGGTTTTTCACACCGCACCCCCAAATGTCTTCCGTTGGTGCTCAAATTTTGCGTGGCCACTTTATCTGACCCCAGGAACATCCTATGCGATTTCCGGAGAATTTTGTTCCCGGACCCCGGAATCTCGAAAAACCGTGTATTACACACTTCAATTTCAGCCGTTCGGGAGATCGTACCGGACCCGGTTTCTTTTTTTCCCTGTTTTTCAATTACGCGTCCTAGCTCATTTAAGGAGTTAACCTGTTCGATTTCAGCCTTAAATAACGATTTTTAACGCATTTTTCACGATAATCCGAGTTTCGGCGAATGCTGGTTTCTGGCACACCGGCACCCCCAAATGTCTTCCGTTGGTGCTCAAATTTTGCATAGCCCCTTTATCTGACCCCAGAAACATCTTATGCGATTTTCGGAGAATTTTGTTCCGGGACCCCGGAATCCCGAAAAACCGTGTATTTATACACTTCAATTTCGGCCGTTCTAGAGGTCGTACCGGACCCGGTTTCTTTTTCTCCCTGTTTTTCAATCACGCGTCCTAGCTCATTTCAGGAGTTAACCTGTTCGATTTCAGCCTCAAATAACGAGTTTTAAGGCATTTTTCACGATAATCCAAGTTTCGGCGAATGCTGGTTTCTGGCACACCGGCACCCCCAAATGTCTTCCGTTGGTTCTCAAATTTTGCGTGGCCTCTTTATCTGACCCCAGGAACATCTTATGCTTTTTTCGAAGAATTTTGTTCCGGGACCCCAGAATCCCGAAAAACCGTGTATTATACACTTCAATTTCAGCCGTTCGGGAGGTCGTACCGGACCTGGTTTCTTTTTCTCCCTGTTTTTCAATCACGAGTCCTAGCTCATTTTTGGAGTGAACCTGTTCGATTTCAGCCTCAAATAACGAGTTTTAACGCATTTTTCACGACAATCCGAGTTTCGGCGAATGCTGATTTCTGGCACACCGGCACCCCCAAATGTCTTCCGTTGGTGCTCAAATTTTGCGTGGCAGTTTATCGACCCCAAGAACATCCTATGTGATTTCCGGAGAATTTTGTTCCGGGAACCCGAATCCCGAAAACCGTGTATTATACACTTCAATTTCACCGTTCGGGGGTCGTCTGGACCGGTTTCTTTTTTCCCTGTTTTTCAATTACGCGTCCTAGCTCATTTAAGGAGTTAACTTTGTTCGATTTGACCTCAAATAACGAGTTTTAACGCATTTTCACGATAATCAGAGTTTCGGCGAATCTTTGGTTTCGCACACCGCACCCCAAATGTCTTCCGTTGGTGCTCAAATTTTGCGTAGCCGCTTTATCTGACCCCAGGAACATCTTATGCGATTTTCGGAGAATTTTGTTCCGGACCGGATCCCGAAAAACCGTGTATTTATACACTTCAATTTCGCCGTTCGGGAGGTCGATCGACCCGGTTTCTTTTTCTCCCTGTTTTTCAATCACGCGTCCTAGCTCATTTCAAGAGTTAACCTGTTCGATTTCAACCTCAAATAACGAGTTTTAAGGCATTTTTCACGATAATCAAGTTTCGGCGAATCTTTGGTTTTCGCACACCGCACCCCCAAATGTATTCCGTTGGTGCTCAAATTTTGCGTGGCCACTTTATCTGACCCCAGGAACATCCTATGCGATTGTCGGAGAATTTTGTTCCTGGACCCCTTGGAATCCCGAAAAACCGTGTATTATACACTTCAATTTCGGGCGTTCGGGAGGTCGTACGGACCGATTTTTTTTTCTCCTGTTTTTCAATCACGCGTCCTAGCTCATTTCAGAGTTAACTTTGTTCGATTTCAGCCTCAAATAACGAGTTTTAAGGCATTTTTCACGATAATCCAAGTTTCGGCGAATGCTGGTTTGTGGCACACCGGCACCCCCAAATGTCTTCCGTTGGTGCTCAAATTTTCCGTGGCCGCTTTATCTGACCTCAGGAACATCTTATGCGATTTTCGAAGAATTTTGTTCCGGGACCCCAGAATCCCGAAAAACCGTGTATTATACACTTCAATTTCAGCCGTTCGGGAGGTCGTACCGGACCCGGTTTCTTTTTCTCCCTGTTTTTCAATCACGCGTCCTAGCTCATTTTTGGAGTGAACCTGTTCGATTTCAGCCTCAAATAACGAGTTTTAACGCATTTTTCACGACAATCCGAGTTTCGGCGAATGCTGATTTCTGGCACACCGGCACCCCCAAATGTCTTCTGTTGGTGCTCAAATTTTGCGTGGCCACTTTATCTGACCCCACGAACATCCTATGCGATTTCCGGAGAATTTTGTTCCGGGACCCCGGAATCCCGAAAAACCGTGTATTATACACTTCAATTTCAGCCGTTCGGGAGGTCGTACCGGACCCGGTTTCTTTTTTTCCCTGTTTTTCAATTACGCGTCCTAGCTCATTTAAGGAGTTAACCTGTTCGATTTCAGCCTCAAATAACGAGTTTTAACGCATTTTTCCAATAATCCGAGTTTCGGCGAATGCTTGTTTCTGGCACACCGGCACCCCCAAATGTATTCCGTTGGTGCTCAAATTTGGCGTGGCCACTTTATCTGACCCCAGGAACATCCTATGCGATTGTCGGAGAATTTTGTTCCTGGACCCCGGAATCCCGAAAAACCGTGTATTATACACTTCAATTTCAGGCGTTCGGGAGGTCGTACCAGACCCGATTTTTTTTTCTCCCTGTTTTTCAATCATGCGTCCTAGCTGATTTCAGGAGTTAACCTGTTCGATTTCAGCCTCAAATAACGAGTTTCAAGGCATTTTTCACGATAATCCTCGTTTCGGCGAATGTTGGTTTCTGGCACACTGGCACACCGGCACCCCCAAATGTCTTCCGTTGGTGCTCAAATTTTGCGTGGCCACTTTATCTGACCCCAAGAACATCCTATGCGATTTCCGGAGAATTTTGTTCCAGGACCCCGGAATCTCGAAAAACCGTGTATTTTACACTTCAATTTCAGCCGTTCGGGAGATCGTACCGGACCCGGTTTCTTTTTTTCCCTGTTTTTCAATTACGCGTCCTAGCTCATTTAAGGAGTTAACCTATTCGATTTCAGCCTCAAATAACGAGTTTTAACGCATTTTTCACGATAATCCGAGTTTCGGCGAATGCTGGTTTCTGGCACACCGGCACCCCCAAATGTCTTCCGTTGGTGCTCAAATTTTGCGTAGCCGCTTTATCTGACCCCAGGAACATCTTATGCGATTTTCGGAGAATTTTGTTCCGGGACCCCGGAATCCCGAAAAACCGTGTATTTATACACTTCAATTTCGGCCGTTCGGGAGGTCGTACCGGACCCGGTTTCTTTTTCTCATTGTTTTTCAATCACGCGTCCTAGCTCATTTCAGGAGTTAACCTGTTCGATTTCAGCCTCAAATAACGAGTTTTAAGGCATTTTTCACGATAATCCAAGTTTCGGCGAATCTTTGGTTTTTCGCACACACGCACCCCCAAATGTCTTCCGTTGGTGCTCAAATTTTGCGTGGCCGCTTTATCTGACCCAGGAACATCTTATGCGATTTTCGAAGAATTTTGTTCCGGGACCCCGAATCCCGAAAACCGTGTATATTATACACTTCAATTTCGGCCGTTCGGGAGGTCGTCACGGACCGGTTTCTTTTTCTCCCTGTTTTTCAATCACGCGTCCTAGCTCATTTTTGGAGTGAACCTGTTCGATTTCAGCCTCAAATAACGAGTTTTAACGCATTTTTCACGACAATCCGAGTTTCGGCGAATGCTGATTTCTGGCACACCGGCGGCACCCCCAAATGTCTTCCGTTGGTGCTCAAATTTTGCGTGGCCACTTTATCTGACCCCAAGAACATCCTATGCGATTTCCGGAGAATTTTGTTCCGGGACCCCGGAATCCCGAAAAACCGTGTATTATACACTTCAATTTCACGTTCGGGAGGTCGTCTGGGACCCGGTTTCTTTTTTCTCTGTTTTTCAATTACGCGTCCTAGCTCATTTAAGGAGTTAACCTGTTCGATTTCAGCATCAAATAACGAGTTTTAACGCATTTTTCCAATAATCCGAGTTTCGGCGAATGCTTGTTTCTGGCACACCGGCACCCCCAAATGTATTCCGTTGGTGCTCAAATTTTGCGTGGCCACTTTATCTGACCCCAGGAACATCCTATGCGATTGTCGGAGAATTTTGTTCCTGGACCCCGGAATCCCGAAAAACCGTGTATTATACACTTCAATTTCAGGCGTTCGGGAGGTCGTACCAGACCCGATTTTTTTTTCTCCCTGTTTTTCAATCACGCGTCCTAGCTGATTTCAGGAGTTAACCTGTTCGATTTCAGCCTCAAATAACGAGTTTCAAGGCATTTTTCACGATAATCCGAGTTTCGGCGAATGTTGGTTTCTGGCACACCGGCACCCCCAAATGTCTTCCGTTGGTGCTCAAATTTTGCGTGGCCACTTTATCTGACCCCAAGAACATCCTATGCGATTTCCGGAGAATTTTGTTCCGAGACCCCGGAATCTCGAAAAACCGTGTATTTTACACTTCAATTTCAGCCGTTCGGGAGATCGTACCGGACCCGGTTTCTTTTTTTCCCTGTTTTTCAATCACGCGTCCTAGCTCATTTTAGGAGTGAACCTGTTCGATTTCAGCCTCAAATAACGAATTTTAAGGCATTTTTCACGATAATCCAAGTTTCGGCGAATGCTGGTTTCTGGCACACCGGCACCCCCATATGTCTTCCGTTGGTGCTCAAATTTTGCGTGGCCACTTTATCTGACCCCAGGAACATCTTATACGATTTTCGAAGAATTTTGTTCCGGGATCCCAGAATCCCGAAAAACCGTGTATTATACACTTCAATTTCAGCCGTTCGGGAGGTCGTATCGGACCCGGTTTCTTTTTCTACCTGTATTTCAATCACGCGTCCTAGCTCATTTAAGGAGTGAACCTGTTCGACTTCAGCCTCAAATAACGAGTTTTAACGCATTTTTCACGATAATCCGAGTTTCGGCGAATGCTGATTTCTAGCACACCGGCACCCCCAAATGTCTTCCGTTGGTGCTCAAATTTTGCGTGGCCACTTTATCTGACCCCAGGAACATCCTATGCGATTTCCGGAGAATTTTGTTCCGGGACCCCGGAATCCAGAAAAACCGTATATTATATACTTCAATTTCAGCCGTTCGGGAGGTCGTACCGGACCGGACCGTTTTTTTTTTTTCCCTGTTTTTTCAATCACGCGTCCTAGCTCATTTCAGGAGTTAACTGTTCGATTTCAGCCTCAAATAACGAGTTTTAACGCATTTTCACGATAATCAGGAGTTTCGGCGAATCTTTGGTTTACGCACACCGCACCCCCAAATGTCTTCCGTTGGTGCTCAAATTTTGCGTAGCCGCTTTATCTGACCCCAGGAACATCTTATGCGATTTTCGGAGAATTTTGTTCCGGGACTCCGGAATTCCGAAAAACCGTGTATTATACACTTCAATTTCGGCCGTTCGGGAGGTCGTACCGGACCTGGTTTCTTTTTCTCCCTGTTTTTCAATCACGAGTCCTAGCTCATTTTAGGAGTGAACCTGTTCGATTTCAGCCTCAAATAACGAGTTTTAACGCATTTTCACGATAATCAGAGTTTCGGCGAATCTTTGGTTTACGCACACCGGCACCCCCAAATGTCTTTCGTTGGTGCTCAAATTTTGCGTGGCCACTTTATCGGACCCCAGGAACATCTTATGCGATTTCCGGAGAATTTTGTTCCGGGACCCCGGAATCTCGAAAAACCGTGTATTATACTATAAACTTCAATTTCAGCCGTTCGGGAGATCGTACTGGAGCCGGTTTCTTTTTTTCCCTGTTTTTCAATTACGCGTCCTAGCTCATTTAAGGAGTTAACCTGTTCGATTTCAGCCTCAAATAACGAGTTTTAAGGCATTTTTCACGATAATCCGAGTTTTGGCGAATGCTTGTTTCTGGTACACCGGCACCCCCAAATGTCTTCCGTTGGTGCTCAAATTTTGCGTGACCACTTTATCTGACCCCAGGAACATCCTATGCGATTGTCGGAGAATTTTGTTCCGGGACCCCGGAATCCCGAAAAATCGTGTATTATACACTTCAATTTCAGGCGTTCGGGAGGTCGAACCGGACCAGGTTTCTTTTTCTCCCTGTTTTTCAATCACGCGTCCTAGCTCATTTTAGGAGTGAACCTGTTCGATTTTAGCCTCAAATAACGAATTTTAAGGCATTTTTCACGATAATCCAAGTTTCGGCGAATGCTGGTTTCTGGCACGCCGGCTCCCCCCATATGTCTTCCGTTGGTGCTCAAATTTTGCATGGCCGCTTTATCTGACCCCAGGAACATCTTATGCGATTTTCGGAGAATATTGTTTCGGGACCCCGGAATCCCGAAAAACCGTGTATTATACACTTCAATTTCAGCCGTTCGGGAGGTCGTACAGGACCCGTTTTCTTTTTCTCCCTGGATTTCAATCACGCGTCCTAGCTCATTTCAAGAGTTAACCTGTTCGATTTCAGCCTCAAATAACGAGTTTTAACGAATTTTTCACGATAATCAGTTTCGTGAATCTTTGGTTTTCGGCACACCGGCACCCCCAAATGTCTTTCGTTGGTGCTAAAATTTTGCGTGGCCGCTTTATGTGACCCCAGGAACATCTTATGCGATTTTCGGAGAATTTAATTCCGGGACCCCGGAATCCCGAAAAACCGTGTATTTATACACTTCAATTTCAGCCGTTCGGGAGGTCGTACCGGACCCGGTTTCTTTTTCTCCCTGTTTTTCAATCACGCGTCCTAGCTCATTTTAGGAGTTAACCTGTTCGATTTCAGCCTCAAATAACGAGTTTTAACGCATTTTTCACGATAATCCGATCTTTGGCGAATGCTTGTTTCTGGCACACCGGCACCCCCAAATGTCTTCCGTTGGTGCTCAAGTTTTGCGTGGCCACTATATCTGACCCCAGGAACATCCTATGCGATTGTCGGAGAATTTTGTTCCTGGACCCCGGAATCCCGAAAAATCGTGTATTATACACTTCAATTTCAGGCGTTCGGGAGGTCGAACCGGACCAGGTTTCTTTTTCTCCCTGTTTTTCAATCACGCGTCCTAGCTCATTTTAGGAGTGAACCTGTTCGATTTTAGCCTCAAATAACGAATTTTAAGGCATTTTTCCTGATAATCCAAGTTTCGGCGAATGCTGATTTCTAGCACACCGGCACGCCCAAATGTCTTCCGTTGGTGCTCAAATTTTGCGTGGCCACTTTATCTGACCCCAAGTACATCCTATGCGATTTCCGGAGAATTTTGTTCCGGGACCCCGGAATCTCGAAAAACCGTGTATTTTACACTTCAATTTCAGCCGTTCGGGAGATCGTACCGGACCCGGTTTCTTTTTTTCCCAGTTTTTTAATTACGCGTCCTATCTCATTTAAGGAGTTAACTTGTACGATTTCAGCCTCAAATAACGAGTTTTAACGCATTTTTCACGATAATCCGAGTTTCGGCGAATGCTGATTTCTGGCACACCGGCACCCGCAAATGTCTTCCGTTGGTGCTCAAATTTTGCGTGACCACTTTATCTGACCCCAGGAACATCCTATGCGATTGTCGGAGAATTTTGTTCCGGGACCCCGGAATCCCGAAAAATCGTGTATTATACACTTCAATTTCGGCGTTTCGGGAGGTCGAACCGGACCGGTTTCTTTTTCTCTCTGTTTTTCAATCACGCGTCCTAGCTCATTTTAGGAGTGAACACTGTTCGATTTGACCTCAAATAACGAATTTTAAGGCATTTTTCACGATAATCCAAGTTTTGGCGAATGCTGGTTTCTGGCACACCGGCACCCCCATATGTCTTCCGTTGGTGCTCAAATTTTGCGTGGCCGCTTTATCTGACCCCAGGAATATCTTATGCGATTTTCGGAGAATTTTGTTTCGGGACCCCGGAATCCCGAAAAACCGTGTATTATACACTTCAATTTCAGCCGTTCGGGAGGTCGTACCAGACCCGGTTTCTTTTTCTCCCTGTTTTTCAATCACGCGTCCTAGCTCATTTCAGGAGTTAACCTGTTCGATTTCAGCCTCAAATAACGAGTTTTAACGAATTTTCACGATAATCAGAGTTTCGGCGAATCTTTGGTTTACGCACACCGGCACCCCCAAATGTCTTCCGTTGGTGCTAAAATTTTGCGTGGCCGCTTTATGTGACCCCAGGAACATCTTATGCGATTTTCGGAGAATTTAATTCCGGGACCACGGAATCCCGAAAAACCGTGTATTTATACACTTCAATTTCAGCCGTTCGGGAGGTCGAACCGGACCCGGTTTCTTTTTCTCCCTGTTTTTCAATCACGCGTCCTAGCTCATTTTAGGAGTTAACCTGTTCGATTTCAGCCTCAAATAACGAGTTTTAACGCATTTTTCACGAAAATCCGAGTTTTGGCGAATGCTTGTTTCTGGCACACCGGCACCCCCAAATGTCTTCCGTTGGTGCTCAAATTTTGCTTGGCCACTTTATCTGACCCCAGGAACATCCTATGCGATTGTCGGAGAATTTTGTTCCTGGACTCCGGAATCTCGAAAAACCGTGTATTATACACTTCAATTTCAGGCGTTCGGGAGGTCGTACCAGTCCCGGTTTTTTTTTCTCCCTATTTTTCAATCACGCGTCCTAGCTGATTTCAGGAGTTAACCTGTTCGATTTCAGCCTCAAATAACGAGTTTTAAGGCATTTTTCATGATAATCCGAGTTTCGGCGAATGTTGGTTTCTGGCACACTGGCACACCGGCACCCCCAAATGTCTTCCGTTGGTGCTCAAATTTTGCGTGGCCACTTTATCTGACCCCAAGAACATCCTATGCGATTTCCGGAGAATTTTGTTCCGGGACCCCGGAATCTCGAAAAACCGTGTATTTTACACTTCAATTTCAGCCGTTCGGGAGGTTGTACCGGACCCGGTTTCTTTTTTTCCCTGTTTTTCAATTACGCGTCCTAGCTCATTTAAGGAGTTAACCTGTTCGATTTCAGCCTCAAATAACGAGTTTTAACGCATTTTTCACGATAACCCGAGTTTCGGCGAATGCTAGTTTCTGGTACACCGGCACCCCCAAATGTCTTCCGTTGGTGCTCAAATTTTGCGTAGCCGCTTTATCTGAGACCAGGAACATCTTATGCGATTTTCGAAGAATTTTGTTCCGGGATCCCAGAATCCCGAAAAACCGTGTATTATACACTTCAATTTCAGCCGTTCGGGAGGTCGTATCGGACCCGGTTTCTTTTTCTACCTGTTTTTCAATCACGCGTCCTAGCTCATTTAAGGAGTGAACTGTTCGACTTGACCTCAAATAACGAGTTTTAACGCATTTTCACGATAATCAGAGTTTCGGCGAATCTTTGGTTTATTACACCGGCACCCCAAATGTCTTTCGTTGGTGCTCAAATTTTGCGTGGCCACTTTATCGGACCCCAGGAACATTCTATGCGATTTCCGGAGAATTTTGTTCCGGGACCCGAATCTCAAAAACGTGTATTATACACTTCAATTTCGACCGTTCGGAGATCGTCTCAACCGGTTTATTTTTTTCCCTGTTTTTCAATTACGCGTCCTAGCTCATTTAAGGAGTTAACTTTGTTCGATTTCGACCTCAAATAACGAGTTTTAACGCATTTTTCACGATAATCAGGAGTTTTGGCGAATGCTTGTTTACGCACACCGCACCCCCAAATGTCTTCCGTTGGTGCTCAAATTTTGCGTGACCACTTTATCGACCCCAGGAACATCCTATGCGATTGTCGGAGAATTTTGTTCCGGGACCGAATCCGGCAGTGTATTATACACTTCCATTTCGGGCGTTCGGGAGGTCGTACCGGACCCGGTTTCTTTTTCTCCTGTTTTTCAATCACGCGTCCTAGCTCATTTTAGGAGTGAACTGTTTCGATTTCACCTCAAATAACGAGTTTTAACGAATTTTCACGATAATCAGAGTTTCGGCGAATGCTAGTTTACGTAAATCGGCACCCCCAAATGTCTTCCGTTGGTGCTCAAATTTTGCGTGGCCGCTTTATCTGACCCCAGGAACATCTTATGCGATTTTCGGAGAATTTTGTTCCGGGACCCCGGAATCCCGAAAAACCGTGTATTATACACTTCAATTTCAGCCGTTCGGGAGGTCGTACCGGACCCGGTTTCTTTTTCTCCCTGTTTTTCAATCACGCGTCCTAGCTCATTTTAGGAGTGAACCTGTTCGATTTCAGCCTCAAATAACGAGTTGTAACGCATTTTTCACGATAATCCGAGTTTCGGCGAATGCTGGTTTCTGGTACACCGGCACCCCCAAATGTCTTTCGTTGGTGCTCAAATTTTGCGTGGCCACTTTATCGGACCCCAGGAACATCCTATGCGATTTCCGGAGAATTTTGTTCCGGACCGGAATCTCAAAACCGTGTATTATACACTTCAATTTCACCGTTCGGAGATCGTCTTGGACCGGTTTCTTTTTTTCCCTGTTTTTCAATTACGCGTCCTAGCTCATTTAAGGAGTTAACCTGTTCGATTTCAGCCTCAAATAACGAGTTTTAACGCATTTTTCACGATAATCCGAGTTTTGGCGAATGCTTGTTTCTGGCACACCGGCACCCCCAAATGTCTTCCGTTGGTGCTCAAATTTTGCGTGACCACTTTATCTGGCCCCAGGAACATCCTATGCGATTGTCGGAGAATTTTGTTCCGGGACCCCGGAATCCCGAAAAACCGTGTATTATACACTTCCATTTCTGGCGTTCGGGAGGTCGAACCGGACCCGGTTTCTTTTTCTCCCTGTTTTTCAATCACGCGTCCTAGCTCATTTTAGGAGTGAACCTGTTCGATTTCAGCCTCAAATAACGAATTTTAAGGCATTTTTCACGATAATCTAAGTTTCGGCGAATGCTTGTTTCTGGCACACTGGCACCCCCATATGTCTTCCGTTGGTGCTCAAATTTTGCGTGGCCGCTTTATCTGACCCCAGGAACATCTTATGCGATTTTCGGAGAATTTTGTTTCGGGACCCCGGAATCCCGAAAAACCGTGTATTATACACTTCAATTTCGGCGATTCGGGAGGTCGTACAGACCCGGTTTCTTTTTCTCCTGTTTTTCAATCACGCGTCCTAGCTCATTTCAGAGTTAACTGTCGATTTCACCTCAAATAACGAGTTTTAACGAATTTTCACGATAATGTCGAGTTTCGGCGAATCTTTGGTTTTCTCGCACACCGCACCCCCAAATGTCTTCCGTTGGTGCTCAAATTTTGCGTGGCGGTTTATCGACCCAGGAACATCTTATGCGATTTTCGAAGAATTTTGTTCGGGACCCCGGAATCCCGAAAACCGTGTATTATACACTTCAATTTCGGCCGTTCGGGAGGTCGTACCGGACCCGGTTTCTTTTTCTCCCTGTTTTTCAATCACGCGTCCTAGCTCATTTTAGGAGTGAACTGTTGATTTCACCTCAAATAACGAGTTTTAACGCATTTTTCACGATAATCCGAGTTTCGGCGAATCTTTGGTTTACGTACACCGGCACCCCCAAATGTCTTTCGTTGGTGCTCAAATTTTGCGTGGCCACTTTATCTGACCCAGGAACATCCTATGCGATTTCCGGAGAATTTTGTTCCGGACCCGGAATCCCGAAAAACCGTGTATTATACACTTCAATTTCGACCGTTCGGAGATCGTCGGACCGGTTTCTTTTTTTCCCTGTTTTTCAATTACGCGTCCTAGCTCATTTAAGGAGTTAACCTGTTCGATTTCAGCCTCAAATAACGAGTTTTAACGCATTTTTCACGATAATCCGAGTTTTGGCGAATGCTTGTTTCTGGCACACCGGCACCCCCAAATATCTTCCGTTGGTGCTCAAATTTTGCGTGACCACTTTATCTGACCCCAGGAACATCCTATGCGATTGTCGGAGAATTTTATTCCGGAACCCCGGAATCCCGAAAAACCGTGTATTATACACTTCAATTTCAGGCGTTCGGGAGGTCAAACCGGACCCGGTTTCTTTTTCTCCCTGTTTTTCAATCACGCGTCCTAGCTCATTTTAGGAGTGAACCTGTTGGATTTCAGCCTCAAATAACGAATTTTAAGGCATTTTTCACGATAATCCAAGTTTCGGCGAATCTTTGGTTTTACACTTTACACCCCCATATGTCTTCCGTTGGTGCTCAAATTTTGCGTGGCCGCTTTATCTGACCCCAGGAACATCTTATGCGATTTTCGGAGAATTTTGTTTCGGGACCCCAGAATCCCGAAAAACCGTGTATTATACACTTCAATTTCAGCCGTTCGGGAGGTCGTACAGGACCCGGTTTCTTTTTCTCCCTGTTTTTCAATCACGCGTCCTAGCTCATTTCAGGAGTTAACCTGTTCGATTTCAGCCTCAAATAACGAGTTTTACCGAATTTTTCACGATAATCCGAGTTTCGGCGAATGCTGGTTTCTGGCACACCGGCACCCCCAAATGTCTTCCGTTGGTGCTAAAATTTTGCGTGGCCGCTTTATGTGACCCCAAGAACATCTTATGCGATTTTCGGAGAATTTAATTCCGGGACCCCGGAATCCCGAAAAACCGTGTATTTATACACTTCAATTTCAGCCGTTCGGGAGGTCGAACCGGACCCGGTTTCTTTTTCTCCCTGTTTTTCAATCACGCGTCCTAGCTCATTTTAGGAGTTAACCTGTTCGATTTCAGCCTCAAATAACGAGTTTTAACGCATTTTTCACGATAATCCGAGTTTTGGCGAATGCTTGTTTCTGGCACACCGACACCCCCAAATGTCTTCCGTTGGTGCTCAAATTTTGCGTGACCAATTTATCTGACCCCAGGAACATCCTATGCGATTGTCGGAGAATTTTGTTCCGGGACCCCGGAATCCCGAAAAACCGTGTATTATACATTTCAATTTCAGGCGTTCGGGAGGTCAAACCGGACCCGGTTTCTTTTTCTCCCTGCTTTTCAATCACGCGTCCTAGCTCATTTTAGGAGTGAACCTGTTGTATTTCAGCCTCAAATAACGAATTTTAAGGCATTTTTCACGATAATCCAAGTTTCGGCGAATGCTGGTTTCTGGCACACCGGCACCCCCATATGTCTTCCGTTGGTGCTCAAATTTTGCGTGGCCGCTTTATCTGACCCCAGGAACATCTTATGCGATTTTCGGAGAATTTTGTTTCGGGACCACGGAATCCCGAAAAACCGTGTATTATACACTTCAATTTCAAACCGTTCGGGAGGTCGACAGACCCGTTTCTTTTTCTCCCTGTTTTTCAATCACGCGTCCTAGCTCATTGCAGGAGTTAACCTGTTCGATTTCAGCCTCAAATAACGAGTTTTAACGAATTTTTCACGATAATCCGAGTTTCGGCGAATGCTGGTTTCTGTCACACCGGCACTCCCAAATGTCTTCCGTTGGTGCTAAAATTTTGCGTGGCCGCTTTATGTGACCCCAGGAACATCGTATGCGATTTTCGGAGAATTTAATTCCGGGACCCCGGAATCCCGAAAAACTGTGTATTTATACACTTCAATTTCAGCCGTTCGGGAGGTCGAACCGGACCCGGTTTCTTTTTCTACCTGTTTTTCAATCACGCGTCCTAGCTCATTTTAGGAGTTAACCTGTTCGATTTCAGCCTCAAATAACGAGTTTTAACGCATTTTTCACGATAATCCGAGTTTTGGCGAATGCTTGTTTCTGGCACACCGGCACCCCCAAATGTCTTCCGTTGGTGCTCAAATTTTGCGTGGCCACTTTATCTTACCCCAGGAACATCCTATGCGATTGTCGGAGAATTTTGTTCCTGGACCCCGGAATCCCGAAAAACCGTGTATTATACACTTCAATTTCAGGCGTTCGGGAGGTCGTACCAGACCCGGTTTTTTTTTCTCCCTGTTTTTCAATCACGCGTCCTAGCTGATTTCAGGAGTTAACCTGTTCGATTTTAGCCTCAAATAACGAGTTTTAAGGCATTTTTCACGATAATCCGAGTTTCGACGAATGCTGGTTTCTGGCACACTGGCACACCGGCAGCCCCAAATGTCTTCCGTTGGTGCTCAAATTTTGCGTGGCCACTTTATCTGACCCCAAGAACATCCTATGCGATTTCCGGAGAATTTTGTTCCGGGACCCTAGAATCTCGAAAAACCGTGTATTTTACACTTCAATTTCAGCCGTTCGGGTGATCGTACCGGACCCGGTTTCTTTTTTTCCCTGTTTTTCAATTACGCGTCCTAGCTCATTTAATGAGTTAACCTGTTCGATTTCAGCCTCAAATAACGAGTTTTAACGCATTTTTCACGATAATCCGAGTTTCGGCGAATGCTGATTTATGGCACACCGGCACCCGCAAATGTCTTCCGTTGGTGCTCAAATTTTGCGTGGCCACTTTATCTGACCCCAGGAACATCCTATGCGATTTCCGGAGAATTTTGTTCCGGGACCCCAGAATCCCGAAAAACCGTGTATTATACACTTCAATTTCGACCGTTCGGGAGGTCGTGCACTGGACCGGTTTCTTTTTTCCCTGTTTTTCAATCACGCGTCCTAGCTCATTTAATGAGTTAACCTGTTCGATTTCAGCCTCAAATAACGAGTTTTAACGCATTTTTCACGATAATCCGAGTTTCGGCGAATGCTGATTTATGGCACACCGGCACCCGCAAATGTCTTCCGTTGGTGCTCAAATTTTGCGTAGCCGCTTTATCTGACACCAGGAACATCTTATGCGATTTTCGGAGAATTTTGTTCCGGGACCCCGGAATCCCGAAAAACCGTGTATTATACACTTCAATTTCGGCCGTTCGGGAGGTCGCACCGGACCCGGTTTCTTTTTCTCCCTGTTTTTCAATCACGGGTCCTAGTTCATTTAAGGAGTTAACCTGTTCGATTTCAGCCTCAAATAACGAGCTTTAAGGCATTTTTCACGATAATCCAAGTTTCGGCGAATGCTGGTTTCTGGCACACCGGCACCCCCAAATGTCTTCCGTTGATGCTCAAATTTTGCGTGGCCGCTTTATCTGACCCCAGGAACATCTTATGCGATTTTCGAAGAATTTTGTTCCGGGACACCAGAATCCCGAAAAACCGTGTATTATACACTTCAATTTCAGCCGTTCGGGAGGTCGTATCGAACCCGGTTTCTTTTTCTACCTGTTTTTCAATCACGTGTCCTAGCTCATTTTAGGAGTTAACCTGTTCGATTTCAGCCTCAAATAACGAGTTTCAACGCATTTTTCACGATAATCTGAGTTTCGGCGAATGCTGATTTCTAGCACACCGGCACCCCCAAATGTCTTCCGTTGGTGCTCAAATTTTGCATGGCCACTTCAATTTCAGCCGTTCGGGAGGTCGTACCGGACCCGGTTTCTTTTTTTCCCTGTTTTTCAATTACGCGTCCTAGCTCATTTAAGGAGTTAACCTGTTCGATTTCAGCCTCAAATAACGAGTTTTAAGGCATTTTTCACGATAATCCAAGTTTCGGCGAATGCTGGTTTCTGGCACACCGGCACCCCCAAATGTCTTCCGTTGGTGCTCAAATTTTGCGTGGCCGCTTTATCTGACCCCAGGAACATCTTATGCGATTTTCGAAGAATTTTGTTCCGGGACCCCAGAATCCCGAAAAACCGTGTATTATACACTTCAATTTCAGCCGTTCGGGAGATCGTACCGGACCCGGTTTCTTTTTTTCCCAGTTTTTTAATTACGCGTCCTATCTCATTTAAGGAGTTAACTTGTACGATTTCAGCCTCAAATAACGAGTTTTAACGCATTTTTCACGATAATCCGATTTTCGGCGAATGCTGATTTCTGGCACACCGGCACCCGCAAATGTCTTCCGTTGGTGCTCAAATTTTGCGTGACCACTTTATCTGACCCGAGGAACATCCTATGCGATTGTCGGAGAATTTTGTTCCGGGACCCCGGAATCCCGAAAAATCGTGTATTATACACTTCAATTTCAGGCGTTCGGGAGGTCGAACCGGACCCGGTTTCTTTTTCTCTCTGTTTTTCAATCACGCGTCCTAGCTCATTTTAGGAGTGAACCTGTTCGATTTCAGCCTCAAATAACGAATTTTAAGGCATTTTTCACGATAATCCAAGTTTCGGCGAATGCTGGTTTCTGGCACACCGGCACCCCCATATGTCTTCCGTTGGTGCTCAAATTTTGCGTGGCCGCTTTATCTGACCCCAGGAATATCTTATGCGATTTTCGGAGAATTTTGTTTCGGGACCCCGGAATCCCGAAAAACCGTGTATTATACACTTCAATTTCAGCCGTTCGGGAGGTCGTACAGGACCCGGTTTCTTTTTCTCCCTGGTTTTCAATCACGCGTCCTAGCTCATTTCAGGAGTTAACCTGTTCGATTTCAGCCTCAAATAACGAGTTTTAACGAATTTTTCACGATAATCCGAGTTTCGGCGAATCTTTGGTTTAAGCACACCGCACCCCAAATGTCTTCCGTTGGTGCTAAAATTTTGCGTGGCCGCTTTATGTGACCCCAGGAACATCTTATGCGATTTTCGGAGAATTTAATTCCGGGACCCCGGAATCCCGAAAAACCGTGTATTTATACACTTCAATTTCAGCCGTTCGGGAGGTCGAACCGGACCCGGTTTCTTTTTCTCCCTGTTTTTCAATCATGCGTCCTAGCTCATTTTAGGAGTTAACTGCTCGATTTGACCTCAAATAACGAGTTTTAACGCATTTTCACGAAAATCCGAGTTTTGGCGAATGCTTGTTTTCCACACCGGCACCCCCAAATGTCTTCCGTTGGTGCTCAAATTTTGCTTGCCACTTTATCGACCCCCAGAACATCCTATGCGATTGTCGGAGAATTTTGTTCCTGGACTCCGGAATCTCGAAAAACCGTGTATTATACACTTCAATTTCAGGCGTTCGGGAGGTCGTACCAGTCCCGGTTTTTTTTTCTCCCTATTTTTCAATCACGCGTCCTAGCTGATTTCAGGAGTTAACCTGTTCGATTTCAGCCTCAAATAACGAGTTTTAAGGCATTTTTCATGATAATCCGAGTTTCGGCGAATGTTGGTTTACGCACATGCGCACACCGCACCCCCAAATGTCTTCCGTTGGTGCTCAAATTTTGCGTGGCCACTTTATCTGACCCCAAGAACATCCTATGCGATTTCCGGAGAATTTTGTTCCGGGACCCCGGAATCTCGAAAAACCGTGTATTTTACACTTCAATTTCAGCCGTTCGGGAGGTCGTACCGGACCCGGTTTCTTTTCTCCCTGTTTTTCAATCACGCGTCCTAGCTCATTTCAGGAGTTAACCTGTTCGATTTCAGCCTCAAATAACGAGTTTTAACGCATTTTTCACGATAACCCGAGTTTCGGCGAATGCTAGTTTCTGGTACACCGGCACCCCCAAATGTCTTCCGTTGGTGCTCAAATTTTGCGTAGCCGCTTTATCTGACACCAGGAACATCTTATGCGATTTTCGAAGAATTTTGTTCCGGGATCCCAGAATCCCGAAAAACCGTGTATTATACACTTCAATTTCAGCCGTTCGGGAGGTCGTATCGGACCCGGTTTCTTTTTCTACCTGTTTTTCAATCACGCGTCCTAGATCATTTAAGGAGTGAACCTGTTCGACTTCAGCCTCAAATAACGAGTTTTAACGCATTTTTCACGATAATCCGAGTTTCGGCGAATGCTGGTTTCTGTTACACCGGCACCCCCAAATGTCTTTCGTTGGTGCTCAAATTTTGCGTGGCCACTTTATCGGACCCCAGGAACATCCTATGCGATTTCCGGAGAATTTTGTTCCGGGACCCCGAAATCTCGAAAAACCGTGTATTATACACTTCAATTTCAGCCGTTCGGGAGATCGTACTGAACCCGGTTTCTTTTTTTCCCTGTTTTTCAATTACGCGTCCTAGCTCATTTAAGGAGTTAACCTGTTCGATTTCAGCCTCAAATAACGAGTTTTAACGCATTTTTCACGATAATCCGAGTTTTGGCGAATGCTGGTTTCTGGCACACCGGCACCCCCAAATGTCTTCCGTTGGTGCTCAAATTTTGCGTGACCACTTTATCTGACCCCAGGAACATCCTATGCGATTGTCGGAGAATTTTGTTCCGGGACCCCGGAATCCCGAAAAACCGTGTATTATACACTTCCATTTCAGGCGTTCGGGAGGTCGAACCGGACCCGGTTTCTTTTTCTCCCTGTTTTTCAATCACGCGTCCTAGCTCATTTTAGGAGTGAACCTGTTCGATTTCAGCCTCAAATAACGAGTTTTAACGAATTTTTCACGATAATCCGAGTTTCGGCGAATGCTAGTTTCTGGTACACCGGCACCCCCAAATGTCTTCCGTTGGTGCTCAAATTTTGCGTGGCCGCTTTATCTGACCCCAGGAACATCTTATGCGATTTTCGAAGAATTTTGTTCCGGGACCCCAGAATCCCGAAAAACCGTGTATTATACACTTCAATTTCGGCCCGTTCGGGAGGTCGTGCGGACCCGGTTTCTTTTTCTCCCTGTTTTTCAATCACGCGTCCTAGCTCATTTTAGGAGTGAACCTGTTCGATTTCAGCCTCAAATAACGAGTTGTAACGCATTTTTCACGATAATCCGAGTTTCGGCGAATGCTGGTTTCTGGTACACCGGCACCCCCAAATGTCTTTCGTTGGTGCTCAAATTTTGCGTGGCCACTTTATCGGACCCCAGGAACATCCTATGCGATTTCCGGAGAATTTTGTTCCGGGACCCCGGAATCTCGAAAAACCGTGTATTATACACTTCAATTTCAAAGTTCGGGAGATCGTCTTTGGACCGGTTTCTTTTTTTCCCTGTTTTTCAATTACGCGTCCTAGCTCATTTTAGGAGTTAACCTGTTCGATTTCAGCCTCAAATAACGAGTTTTAACGCATTTTTCACGATAATCCGAGTTTTGGCGAATGCTTGTTTCTGGCACACCGGCACCCCCAAATGTCTTCCGTTGGTGCTCAAATTTTGCGTGACCACTTTATCTGGCCCCAGGAACATCCTATGCGATTGACGGAGAATTTTGTTCGGGACCCGGAATCAAAAACCGTGTATTATACACTTCCATTTACTCGCGTTCGGGAGAGTCGAACCGGACCCGGTTTCTTTTTCTCCCTGTTTTTCAATCACGCGTCCTAGCTCATTTTAGGAGTGAACCTGTTCGATTTCAGCCTCAAATAACGAATTTTAAGGCATTTTTCACGATAATCTAAGTTTCGGCGAATGCTTGTTTCTGGCACACTGGCACCCCCATATGTCTTCCGTTGGTGCTCAAATTTTGCGTGGCCGCTTTATCTGACCCCAGGAACATCTTATGCGATTTTCGGAGAATTTTGTTTCGGGACCCCGGAATCCCGAAAAAACGTGTATTATACACTTCAATTTCAGCAGTTCGGGAGGTCGTACAGGACTCGGTTTCTTTTTCTCCCTGTTTTTCAATCACGCGTCCTAGCTCATTTCAGGAGTTAACCTGTTCGATTTCAGCCTCAAATAACGAGTTTTAACGAATTTTTCACGATCATCTGAGTTTCGGCGATGCTGGTTTCTGGCACACCGGCACCCCCAAATGTCTTCCGTTGGTGCTCAAATTTTGCGTGGCCGCTTTATCGACCAGGGAACATCTTATGCGATTTTCGAAGAATTTTGTTCCGGGACCCCGAATCCCGGCAACCGTGTATTATACACTTCAATTTCAGCCGTTCGGGAGGTCGTACCGGACCCGGTTTCTTTTTCTCCTGTTTTTCAATCACGCGTCCTAGCTCATTTTAGGAGTGAACTTTTTCGATTTCACCTCAAATAACGAGTTGTAACGCATTTTCACGATAATCAGGTTTCGGCGAATGCTGGTTTAAATGTACACCGGCACCCCCAAATGTCTTTCGTTGGTGCTCAAATTTTGCGTGGCCACTTTATCGGACCCCAGGAACATCCTATGCGATTTAGGAGAATTTTGTTCGGGACCGGAATCTCGAAAAACCGTGTATTATACACTTCAATTTCAGTTCGGAGATCGTCTGGACCGGTTTCATTTTTTTCCCTGTTTTTCAATTACGCGTCCTAGCTCATTTAAGGAGTTAACTTTGTTCGATTTCAGCCTCAAATAACGAGTTTTAACGCATTTTCACGATAATCCGAGTTTTGGCGAATGCTTGTTTTCGCACACCGCACCCCAAATGTCTTCCGTTGGTGCTCAAATTTTGCGTGACCACTTTATCGACCCCAGGAACATCCTATGCGATTGTCGGAGAATTTTGTTTCGGAACCCGGAATCCCGAAAAACCGTGTATTATACACTTCAATTTCGAGCGTTCGGGAGGTCAAACCGGACCGGTTTCTTTTTCTTCCTGTTTTTCAATCACGCGTCCTAGCTCATTTTAGGAGTGAACTGTTGGATTTCACCTCAAATAACGAATTTTAAGGCATTTTCACGATAATCCAAGTTTCGGCGAATCTTTGGTTTACGCACCGGCACCCCCATATGTCTTCCGTTGGTGTTCAAATTTTGCGTGGCCGCTTTATCTGACCCCAGGAACATCTTATGCGATTTTCGGAGAATTTTGTTTCGGGACCCCAGAATCCCGAAAAACCGTGTATTATACACTTCAATTTCAGCCGTTCGGGAGGTCGTACAGGACCCGGTTTCTTTTTTTCCCTGTTTTTCAATTACGCGTCCTAGCTCATTTAATGAGTTAACCTATTCGATTTCAGCCTCAAATAACGAGTTTTAACGCATTTTTCACGATAATCCGAGTTTCGGCGAATGCTGATTTATGGCACACCGGCACCCGCAAATGTCTTCCGTTGGTGCTCAAATTTTGCGTAGCCGCTTTATCTGACACCAGGAACATCTTATGCGATTTTCGGAGAATTTTGTTCCGGGACCCCGGAATCCCGAAAAACCGTGTATTATACACTTCAATTTCGGCCGTTCGGGAGGTCGCACCGGACCCGGTTTCTTTTTCTCCCTGTTTTTCAATCACGAGTCCTAGTTCATTTAAGGAGTTAACCTGTTCGATTTCAGCCTCAAATAACGAGCTTTAAGGCATTTTTCACGATAATCCAAGTTTCGGCGAATCTTTGGTTTACGCACACCGCACCCCCAAATGTCTTCCGTTGGTGCTCAAATTTTGCGTGGCCGCTTTATCGACCCCAGGAACATCTTATGCGATTTTGAAGAATTTTGTTCCGGACACGAATCAAAAACCGTGTATTATACACTTCAATTTGAGCCGTTCGGGAGGTCGTATCGGACACGGTTTCTTTTTCTACCGTTTTTCAATCACGCGTCCTAGCTCATTTTAGGAGTTAACTTGTTCGATTTCAGCCTCAAATAACGAGTTTCAACGCATTTTCACGATAATCGAGTTTCGGCGAATCTTGATTTCTAACACACCGCACCCCCAAATGTCTTAGTTGGTGCTCAAATTTTGCATGGCCACTTCAATTTCGACCGTTCGGGAGGTCGTGCGGACCGATTTCTTTTTTTCCCTGTTTTTCAATTACGCGTCCTAGCTCATTTAAGGAGTTAACTGTTTCGATTTGACCTCAAATAACGAGTTTTAAGGCATTTTTCACGATAATCCAAGTTTCGGCGAATCTTTTGGTTTAAGCACACCGGCACCCCAAATGTCTTCGTTGGTGCTCAAATTTTGCGTGGCGCTTTATCGACCCCAGGAACATCTTATGCGATTTCCGGAGAATTTTGTTCCGGGACCCCGGAAAACCGTGTATTATACACTTCAATTTCGGCCGTTCGGAGGTCGTCTGGACCAGGTTTCTTTTTCTCCTGTTTTTCAATCACGCGTCCTAGCTCATTTTAGGAGTGAACTGTTCGATTTCGCCTCAAATAACGAGTTTTAACGCATTTTCACGATCATCCGAGTTTTGGCGAATGCTTGTTTTACGCACACCGCACCCCCAAATGTCTTTCGTTGGTGCTCAAATTTTGCGTGGCCACTTTATCGGACCACGGAAAATCCTATGCGATTTTCGAAGAATTTTGTTCAGGGACCAGAATCTCGAAATCCCGAAAAACCGTGTATTATACACTTCAATTTCAGTAGTTCGGAGATCGTCTTTTGGACCCGGTTTCTTTTTTCCCTTTTTCAATTACGCGTCTAGCTCATTTAAGGAGTTAACCTTGTTCGATTTCGACCTCAAATAACGAGTTTTAACGCATTTTCACGATAATCCGAGTTTTGGCGAATGCTTGTTTACGCACACCGCACCCCAAATGTCTTCCGTTGGTGCTCAAATTTTGCGTGACCACTTTATCGACCCCAGGAACATCCTATGCGATTGTCGGAGAATTTTGTTCCCGGGACCGGAATCCCAGAAAAACCGTGTATTATACACTTCAATTTCGGCCGTTCGGGAGGTCGTACCGGACCTGTTTCTTTTTCTCCCTGTTTTTCAATCACGCGTCCTAGTTCATTTTAAGAGTGAACCCATTCGATTTCACCTCAAATAACGAATTTTAAGGCATTTTCACGATAATCCAAGTTTCGGCGAATCTTTGGTTTACGCACACGGCACCCCCATATGTCTTCCGTTGGTGCTCAAATTTTGCGTGGCCGCTTTATCTGACCCAAGGAACATCTTATGCGATTTTCGGAGAATTTTGTTTCGGGACCCCGGAATCCCGAAAAACCGTGTATTATACACTTAAATTTCAGCCGTTCGGAAGGTCGTACAGGACCCGGTTTCTTTTTCTCCCTGTTTTTCAATCACGCGTCCTAGCTCATTTCAGGAGTTAACCTGTTCGATTTCAGCCTCAAATAACGAGTTTTAACGCATTTTTCACGATAATCCGAGTTTTGGCGAATGCTTGTTTCTGGCACACCGGCACCTCCAAATGTCTTCCGTTGGTGCTCAAATTTTGCGTGGCCGCTTTATGTGACCCCAGGAACATCTTATGCGATTTTCGGAGAATTTAATTCGGGACCCGGAATCCCAAAACCAAGTGTATTATACACTTCAATTTCGGGCGTTCGGGAGGTCGTACGGACCGGTTTTTTTCTCCTGTTTTTCAATAACGCGTCCTAGCTGATTTCGAGGAGTTAACTGTTTCTATTTCGACCTCAAATAACGAGTTTTAAGGCATTTTTCACGATAATCAGTGTTTCGGCGAATCTTGGTTTTACGCACAATGGCACACGGCACCCCCAAATGTCTTCCGTTGGTGCTCAAATTTTGCGTGGCCACTTTATCGACCCCAAGAACATCCTATGTGATTTCGGAGAATTTTGTTCCGTGACCGGAATCTCGAAAACCGTGTATTTTACACTTCAATTTCGGCCGTTTGGGAGATCGTCTGGGACCGGTTTCTTTTTTCCTG